>NW_004524672.1:6673291-6687952 GCF_000260255.1 Octodon degus
CAAGAGCTGGGATTACAGGCGCATGCCACCACGCCCAGTCTCAACTGCTGTCTCAGCATGCCCTGGGGTCAGGGCTAGCATGGCAGGCCTGGGGATCGAACTCCTGGCCCTTGTTCCTGTTTGCAAGCTCTTTAATCCACTGAGCTATTTAGCTGGCCCCCTAATCTTCTAAAATGATATTAATCTAGGCCTAGAAGATTCTTAGCTTTACTCAGTACTGCTAAATTAGAGATATGACTAAATTTAGACCACACGGAGAAACACAGCTTGATTTCTTTTGGCTGTAATTCAGCTAACATTCACAGCCATGGAAAAATATCATGAAAGGGAGCCTGAAATGTCTGGGTGTGCCAGATGGAATGACTATAAACACTGGCCCAAGGCTGGCATCCTCAGCCCTGGCCAGCAAGAGGGAGGAAAGCCTGTGTCATTTGCAACTCAGCTGTGGTTTCAGCCTGGAAATCTGAAAAGGAAGATCATTCCTCAACAGCGCTATTCTTAAGAAATTTGCCTGAGTCTGCCCCCTGAGCCTTGCCTCACCAGCAGCTCATATGTAATAACAGTTTTATGTGGTTGTTCTACTTTTGAGAACCTGAGTATTATTTTTTTTTTAAGTTACTATTTGAATGACAACATGCAAAAGCATGTTTTCTCTGTTGCAATTTGCTAATATGAAGATTTTTTTTCAGGTTTTTTCATTAAAGGTGAATGAAAGTGCTTTTTATTTTATACATTGGACAGAAAATGAGAGCATGGTTTATTTCACAATCCTGATGAAATTTCCTGTGTGCTCCCTAGCTCTGAAGTCTTTTTTGGAGAAAGCCATGATGTTAGCTCTCTATTCTGCTCAGAGAGTGAATCTTTCCACATACTTATACCTAACTGAGGAAAAGAGATGTATCTTTTAATGTCATGCAAATCTACAGGTAGCCTCTTGCTTGTAAATATGTATCCCAAAGAGGAAAAGAGTTTACCTGAAAATGGAAGAAATCATGGCCAATTTAATGGAATAAACCTCCATGAATGAATTAATATATGCAGGAATATACAACAGGAAGCCTGGTGAATTTCTAAATTGAAGCAACAGTTTTAAAGCTTTTTGTTTTGTTTTAAACTGTAAAAACAACATTTTCATCGGGACAATTTTAAGCACACAGACTTTCTGTCAGCCCTCTTGTGGCACAAGTGGGTAATGGCAAAAAAGATCATTGTCCTGGAGCACAGTCCACACTGTACAAGGTTTCTTTTAGAGTCAGAAGGAATGTTTTCTTATATGAGTTATAGGTGTAAATTGGATTTAAAATATCACAAAAGAGCTAGCTTAGGACAATAGCCAGCTACTCAGGAGCAAGAGGTTCAAAAGTTTGAGTCCTGCCCGAGCAATTTAAGGAGACCCTGTCTCAAAAAGAAAAACAATAACAACAACAAAACACAAAGGAAATACAGGGGTAGGTGTAAAACACCATGAAATGGAATATATTACTCAAGGAGCAAAAGAACAATTAGTCTAAGCACCTAGAAATTATTCCCAGACATTTGTCTTGTGACCAGAATAGTTTAAACATTTTTCTCATCTTAAAAGCCTTTTGATTCTTAAATGCTCACATTTTAAAATGAACTGTTCTTTTCTGAGCCCTTTCACCCTACTGTTTGATTTTTAATATCTTGCTAAGTTTCCCTACTTTTCCTGCAGTGTTGTATTGGCTATAACGCTTGGACAGGGTATCATGTCTGCATCTCGTGCTATGAATGACTACTACAAAGACAACAACATGCAATGTAGTAGTTGTTGTAACTCTCCTACCAATCTGTTTTGAAGCTGTCACATTGCAATTTTTTCTCAATAAAGTTAATAAAAATATTTATTTTCATACTGTTTACAATTTTGGTCCTCCTCATTCTGATCATACTATTTCTGTTTCTAGTTTCAGCCATTTATAGATTCTTTGCAGATTCCTCATAGCTGAGTGGCTATGATGTGACAGTTTTGTTCCCTGTGCTAGTGAAGCAGGTGAAAAAGTGTCCTTTGGGTGGGTCTCATAATAAGTAATAAAGTACATATTTATTCATGTATATTATATATAATATCTGTCTGTCTGTATGTATGACTTTCTATCTGTCATCTATCTTCCTATCATCTATCTGTCTGTCTGTCTGTCTGTCTGTCTGTCTGTCTGTCTGTCTATCTATCTAGAATACATAGAAGAGAGGAAAATATTATGTGAGTCTGAGCAAAAGCAATTACCAGTGTCTGGAGATCGAGTTGAGGAACACTGTAAGTGGGATAAAGTTGAGGAAAGACGGAGCCGTGCATGCCATGAGTGGTTCTTAGCCCTGTACAGAAGTGTAGCGGAGGTCCCTAGGGAATGTGATGCCAGCGAATGCGCTCATTGCACAAGCCACATGGCTGCTGTGGAGAGGATGACAGCTGGGAGACGACCATCTCACAGTGACAAGGCTGTGCTACGTGCCCAAGGCGTGGCGTCTACTTGGGCTCAGGCGCTGGTGCTGTAGGAGCCGCACTGAGTTCAGATCGCAGGTGTAGTTTGAAAGGTTATGGGATGTGGCTGGGCAACTGAGTGTGCAGGGGCCGCCTTGAGATTTTGACCTGTGACCTTTGAAGGACTTCGGTGCAGTCTGTAGCTGAGGAGACTGAAGAACAAAACAGACTCACACAGGCGTGGTTAGGGATTCCTCAGCTCCGTCGGTGAAAAGCCACTTTGGACTGTGGCAGGGACACATACCGGAATGCGCAGTCTGGAGAATTCTGGGATGGACAGCACACCTGAGAATTCAATCTATCAATTATATTAAATTGCACTCCTCTGGGAACTTAGCCGTGATAAATGTGAAACGTCTAGAGGCCCTGTGTACTTGAACGCTGTAGGGGTTGGGGAGAAAAAGAAACAGCAATGGGCATAGGAAGGAGGAGCTGGAAAAGAGGACTTAGAAAACAGCAGTAAGGGCCAGCCAGATAGCTCAGCAAAGTGCCTGCTTAGGCAGATGCGAGGACCGGGGCTTGATCCCTGGTGTGCTGTGCAAGCTCTGCCCCTGGGGCACGCTGAGATGGCCACTGAGACTGGGCGTGGTGGTGCATGCCTGTAATCCCAGCATTTGAAAGGCTGAAAACAGGATCACTACAAGTCTGGTCTGTGCAGTGAGACCCTATAAACCCTGTACTAAATATATTAACAACAACAACAGACAGCATTGATTTAGGGATCAAGGGAAGAAGTCCTCAAGGGTGAGTGGGTGGGAAACTTTTCCCAGAGGAGGAATGAGAAGAGGAAAAGACAGAGTCCGTGGGTGAGACAAGAGGACATCCTTGGAATTATCCTGGACATCCTTGTGCTCTGCTTTAAGGGCCCCCGATCCCATCCATCCCCCTTCAAGCTGTGGCTCTCTTCTCCTGCTTTCAGCTCACCA
Organism: Octodon degus; assembly: GCF_000260255.1. NCBI lineage: Eukaryota > Metazoa > Chordata > Mammalia > Rodentia > Octodontidae > Octodon > Octodon degus. Next base: position 6,676,718 of record NW_004524672.1, read on the forward strand.
GGGCTTTGCCTCTGCACTCCACATTCCTGCTGTTCTGATGCTGAACAGGGTGGGTCACCCCAGGACCTCGCTCTCCACACTCACAGGTAGGCTGCAAGCACAGATCTGCCCTGACCCAGGAAAAATCAAAGTGTGCAGATGAATGCTTCCCAGAGGTGCCCCCTGGGAGGCTCCTCAGAGGATCTCAGTATCTCAGCACTCCTTAACTGTCATGGCAGCCAAATCAATATAACATCACTGTCTTCCCTTCCTTCCCCTCTTGTTCCCAATATGCTTTGTCCTGGTCACATTCCAACGCAGACTTCTTCAAGCCAGCCTTTTCTCCATGCCAGAAGTCAGTTTCACATGGTTTCTTTAATCCATTCCTGAGTGGGTTCTGTCTTGATGAGTCCAACAAAGACAGAGCGTCTGTGCTGGGAAGGAGCTGTTCTGGAGAAACTGTAGCATCCGGCTAAGATATGTTGGTAGGAACTGGGGGAACACGTGTAGAGATAGTTCCTCAGAGGATGACCCCATCTGACAGTGGCGGGATGGGGTGGTGAAGTGGCATGTAAAGTTGTACAGGAAAGATTTTTTTTAAGTGAGGGGACATTTACTTTTGGCATGGAGTTTAACACTGAGGCCAAGATGCTAGAGCCCATCCTAGAACACTACTGGAACAGCCCCTGCAAGTTTAGCCATGATGTAGGCTAGGGAGGTTGCCGGAACCACCATGGCAGGCCTCCAAGGACGGGGTCAGGAGGAGGCTCAAGGAGAGCCAGCTGTGGTGGGGCGTGCCTGCCATTACAGCACTCTGGGCTAGCTTAGGCCCAGCCAGGGATACTTAGTGACTTAATGGAAACTTGTCTCCAGTTTTTAAAAAAGGTGACCGGGGGAAAGAACGTTGGGACCAAGTTAGCATGTGAGATGGAGAATCCAGTCAGAGTAGGTTTCCTTCCAAAGGGGAAGGGATGGATTGGTGAATGAAGCCTGGGATCTCTGAGAAGCCTGGAGGATGGCTGGCCTGTGTGGGCTCGTGCAAGGCTGTCCTTTGTTTGAGCTCTCTGCAGGCACTGGGAGTGATGGCCCTTTGGGTGGCAGGAGTCAGGGGCTAGGACCTAACCACTGGAGACAGCAGTACACTGGGCGCAAGACAAGAGGGTGGTCCTGGTGCGTGGGCTTTCTCTTTCTCATGGTACATGGCTTTGTGGAGGTTGCTTTCGATCATGGTTTGGGGAAAGGGGAAACTACAGGGATAGTTTATTGGGCTGCTAACGAAAACAGTGAGCAATTGTGGATTAGTAAGACTTCCATAAGGCTGGTTGCTACAGCAATGGAAATCCGTGCTTCCCACATCTGAGTCATTTATATAGACTGAAAGCCCAGTGACTAAAGGGGAGATTAGGGACCCTCAGGGAACATGAGATTTTCCCCAGAACCTTTCCCAAAGAGGGCTGCCATCTCCCAGATAACAGGGTAGAGAAAGAGAATACTTAGACTTTCCGAAGACCAGTGGGTTTAGGGTGTGTGGGTTTCATGAATACTAGGGAACCTGAACACTATCTCAGTCCTCCAGTTTGAGTAGAGCTTTTGGAGAGCAGGTGGAGGTCTTGTCCACAAGCCTGCAATCACAAGCATTGGGTCCAACACTGGTTAATTCCAAGCATCCTTTCCTTGAGTGCTGAAGTCACTACAGTGAATATTAGGGAATATACCTGAAAGACATTGAAATCAGTCCTAGAATAAGGAGCCCCAACCACAAAGTGTCTAGATTATTGCTAGAGGAACCAGTGACAATGAAACTATCTTAATGGCAGGGCCTTCCACAGGCCTGGTAGCTTTTAGGCAGGCCATATGATCTAGAATCAAGGAAAAAACAAAGGAAGCCAACAAAAAATGCATGGAAACTCCATTGCATGCTCACACTGGGAGGAAAGGCATCCCTTTAAATTAACAGGTGGCACTGTGTACGCAGTCAGTATCACAGGCTACCTGCCACTTGCTTCTTCTTTGTCACCAGTTCCCCGGAATTGTGGGAAAACAATCATTAACAGTGCTAGATTCAGAATGGGGGTTGTGAATTCATTGCGCCCCTTCCATGAGGTTCAACTTAAAATCCAAACAAAAGGATTTTCAGCCTCCCTCCTGTGCTCCCTCCTGCAGACTCTGGCTGCCTCAGGCTTAGTGAGACAGCATTCGAAGGGCTTTCCAGTCACTGGAGGAAGGGTTGCGCCCACATCTAAGGCGTCGTCATTCTAGTTGCAGGTGACTGCACAGGTGCTCCCCTTCTACAGCCTTTCCCTTCATGCTCTCTTCCAACCCACAGGAAGAGCCTGGCACAGCAGAATTCTGTACTGTCTGCTCTTCAGTGAATTATGCTTCCTCGTCACCCAGGTCTGGATTTCAACTGTCAAGTGGGTCCCGGGCCCCAGCTGCTAACAATACCTCAGGGATCTCTGTAGACACAACAAAAGGATGAGTTAGACCAGATGGAGATGAATTTCCATTCCATTTAACCAGAATAATTTATATGTGTCAAATGCATATTCATTTTAAGCATATAGTAGAAAATACAGAATACATGACACAGTTATCTACTACTTGTGCACAATACATGATCAAGGGCAAGAAAAATAAGGCAGAATGCTGACAAGTCTTGAGGCTGGGAGAGCTAGGAGAAAAGAACGTCTGCACACTGCTTCCATTCGGGTACCTTCTTCTGCTTGTCTTTTGTCCACCTTGGGCCATGCTTAGGTTTTTACTGAAGCCTAACACACAGACAAGTGAACCTACACATGGGGTGCAGCCTTTGTCTCTGCTTGCTGTCTTTTAGCTTCTGGGTAGATTCTCACAGCAGTAAAATGCTGAAAGATATGGGGGGCAATGCATACTACAAAACACCCCCATTGTCACTGTTCCCCAAGAGGCCACAAGTGGGCCCTCCCCACTGGCCTGAAGAGGTGGAAAGGACCTACATACCTTCTTTGCCAGTATGAGTGGCAGTGCAGTGCATAGTCTGAGGGAGCCAGAGTTCCCCGTGTAGACAGAGAACTGGCTGGGCTGTGACCCCATGCACCGTCCTTGTGTTCAGGGCAGTGAGAGTGCTGCCCTCTAGTACGACCACTTTTCCTGTTATATGAACAAACACCCCCCTATCCCTCAACCTCCCCTTAAGCAGTGGTGAAAACTGTCTCCTTTGGATTCTACTGTGACCTTTCTAACATATAAGTTACAGTTTGGGGAAATTTCCTACTATTCCCTAGATAAAAGTCAGAGGCACCAAATACAGTAGTATATTTTAGCCTTATGAGAAAGTGAATCCTGTGTTTTTCTGTGCTCTGTTTTTTTTAGTTCTGTGCTGAGTGGTTGACTACTCACTTTGGAGACCAGACTCCTCTGAGACTGGGTAAGGGACACTGAAGTTGGTCCTCTTCTTTCTCTCCCACCATCTTCCTTGGGCCAAGGCCCTTGGGTACTTTGTCTCCTGGATCAGTTTCACCCAAAGGCTCCAAGCAGTCTCCCGCACTTCACACAGAGACCCCTCTACTTCCCTGTAATTTCATGTCTTACTTTGTAATTTCATGCCAAGACTTTGGGTTCTTTCTTCTGTTATGGAGATATTTGTGGCTGTTTGTGTCTTAATTAAAGGGAACCACCACCACCGTCGCCACTCTGCTGCTTCTGTTTGGGATTAGATTACCATCTGGACATCGAGACTGGCCCATGACAAACTTTCTCACCGCTCTTCCTACTTTTGGTACAGACTTCACGGGTTGAAGCAGGTTACTTCTGGCTGATTATTTTTAGTTACATGATTCTAGGAGGCTCTGTTAAGTGTGTGGGGCAGAAAGGTATAAGAGAAAAAATTAAAATTAAAGACAAATATAAACATACTAACAGAAACACCAGATGAAATACACACACACACACACACACACACACACATACACACACACACACACACACACACACAGAGAGAGAGAGAGAGAGAGAGAGAGAGAGAGAGAGAGAGAGAGAGAGACAGACAGACAGACAGACAGACAGACATAGACAGACAGATAATAGAGATCAGTGATGTTTTAGGAATGATCTTAGTCATTGATATAAATAAATCTGCCTCTAAATCCTCGGTGTTGCTTTTGTGTTTCTGCCACTGCATCTCCACTTCCATTTCTTTCTTTCCACAGACTTAACACAATCTCTTTATCCTGCCTCGGGTACCTAACTCTGGCTCCTTGTGGCTTGTATTTTTAGACTGCTCCCACAAATTCCAGTCTTCTTTTCGGGTGAAATCCAACTGGATTGCTCAGGAGGTTTTCCGGAATTTTCTATCCTGGGTACTCTAAAAGATTTGGTCTCTCCATGGCTACCATGCGAGATTATTATACTCTTAAACATTCCTGATAGGCCTTGTCTGAACATGTATGGGTATGGAGACGTTTTCAGATTATAGGGCGCTGAGACTTCTCCATGACTTGGAGGGGAATGATAATAATGTGTAGAGAAATACCAATAAACAAACATCAGCAGCAGAGTGTTGGAAAGCAGAGTGAAAAAGCCTGACCATGTAAGCAGAGGTGTCTGTGTGAGAGATTTCTTTGTCTCTTAATAGCTGCATATGTAACAGAAGGAAGGCTACCACCCAGTCTCCTACCTTCCAGAAATTGTGGGTGATGAGGAAGATATGAAGAGGCCGCCTATTCTCCAGCCAGGGAAGCAGCCAGAGCGACAGTTTGGGAAGCCACTGTGGTTGCCGTCTACCCAGTGAGACTTTGAGCTGCTACTACCAAGATGTATAAAGAAACTAATATGTGCCAGGACTTGTGCTGGGGCTTGTGAAGAGTAGAGAAGAATCAGAATGCGGAGCTGCCTTGGACCTGGAGAACTGGAGCAAGGGTGGGGAGGAGGATGATTGCTGGGTGTGTAGCTTGGGCAACCAGGAGGAAGGGGATGATCTGAGTGAACAAAGAGATCTAAAGGGAGCAGTTTTCGTGAGGTGGGGCAGGTGGGAGATGGTGATTGGTTGGGTTCCGTAAGTGTTGATTGGGGAACGCCTTGAGGACATTCACACGGTGATGGATGGATGAGGTGGATATAAGGTCCAGGGCTTGGTGCACAGTTAAGAATTGGAAACCTGGATCTGGAAGTCATCAGTGTAGGTTGAGGTGCTCACCTACACCATTGTGATGTTTAGTTTCCTAATCTGGATCAAAAGAGTGAGTTGCCAGCCCCACCAAGCTCATGGAGTTATGGTAATAACCAAGTAAAGTGAGATACAGAATGTGTTTTTAACACATAAAGGGATGCAATGGTAAGACCTTTATAATCGTAATTGATCACTGTGTATAATAAGACCCTAGGTCATAGGCGATGGTGAGTGATGGTAGGTACAGCCCTTCTCTCAGGGAGTTTGCAGTTGATGAAGGATCTGGGCAGAGTTTCTATGCCTCAGAAACAATGACCGAAGTAAACTGTGGGACATAGTTACTCCTGGGACTTTGGTGGAGGAAGGAAATACAATATGGATTGTGGCTGGGAAATTGTAGCACATTTAGGTTCTGCCTTATGTTGGGAGAAGCCTTTTCCAGTGTGCGTGGAGGCTTTCTTTTGCTTTATATGCAGGGTGCCTCCACTTTTTGGAAGTTGGCTGCTCATCAAGGACTCTGAGGATCTTCCCTTTCGGAATCTTTCCTACTAGGGCTGATAGTGACTATTAGAAAAATAGAAAGGCTACAGTGAAGACTGCCTATGTACTTTGTGGGGCTCAGACGACAGGGCAGTAAGCATGGGGCCCTTTTTAGCTGGGGGCCTGAGGCCTTGCCTTTCCAGTATCTGCCACAGATGCCATCTGGGTCAACACCTGGAATGAGGGAGAGCAGGTGAGTCCTCACGGAGGCAACCACAGCTGTTAAATCACAGTGTCCAACATCTTTTATGTGCTGGGCCAGTTCAGAGGTTAGCACAGAGTTGTGGGAATGGACAAATTCCTTTGCCTGGGAGGAAACTACATCCACTTTTCAAAGTAAAATCTAACATATATTACTTATCTAAAGTTCTGTTTCAATGCTACCTTTCAACATGATTTAGATGTTTTCTTTCTTCTGTGTCCCCCTTTTACTGCATACCTTTTGGGGGACAGGGATGGTCTCATGGTTGACCAGATAAAGGAAATCTTGCTGGGAGGGGAAGTTCTTTCTAGTAACAGGACTTTGCACAGCATCAGGCCACGAGGGAGAAGAAGGAATGAGGAGGAGATGCTGAGCAGCACTCTCTCCAGCTGCTCCTTCAATCTGCATTTTTTATGTGAGCCGCAGCTAGAAGACAGCAATGACCCTTGGGTTCTGTCGTAGCTTTTCTTGGTCACCAAGACTGTCAGCGCTTTTCTTGGTCACCTTCCCTGGGTGTGCATATGCATGCCTCTTCCTGGATGTTCCTGTAGTTACCAGATGGTGACTTACGAAGGCTTCCGAGCCTGCGAGGAGGCCATAGCACAGGCGTCGCGGCAGGCCCGAGGAAGACAGTACTCTCGAGACCACACCTCCTCCTGGGCCACCATCCTCCCCATCTGCACCCCAGAGATGCGGTTCACATTGTGCCTCCTGCTTCATCCTTCCCCTGCCGCACAGCATGGTCTGGTTTCCTCATTGTCTTTCCCCATAACATAACATAACATAACATAACATAACATAACATAACATAACATAACATAACATTGTCTTTCCCCATGTCATTGAGCCGCCATTCTCTTTTGAGAGACTGTACAAACCCTTTGCCCTCCAAACCTGTGGTGAATTGAGCATTATGGTTGGCATTGCTGGGACACTGAGAACTCAGGAAGCAATTGCTCAGAGAACATGGTACCTCGAAAAGTGCAGCCTTTTGGAAGAGCTGGTCTGCTCTTTTATTAGCTATAGATTGTTTCACCTTTTGGAATAGACTGCTAAGGACCGAGTCATTTTAAAAACATACCTGGGCTGGGTGTGGTAGAGCACAACTGAAATCCCACTACTCAGGAGGCTGAGGCAGGAAGATCCCTGAAAGGTCCAGGCCAGCCTGGGCTATACAGTGAGTTCAAGGTCAGCTTGAGTTACATAAAGAGAGTCTACCTCAAGCAAACATACAAACAAACAAACACTATACCTATATATTTGAAGATCAAGGATCTGTAGAAATATTTTAGGAGAACTATCAAGATCTATGGAGCTTGCTCTCATGTTCTTGGAAATCCAATCCTGCTTTTGTCTTAGTTTTCATATCCCTTCCCTCTGATGTCCTACTTTTACACTGTTGTGGTGCTAATGTCCCCTGTGTCTAGTTTAAATCTCTTTATAGAATGATGCAATAAACAGTCACACAGATATATAAACATATAAGCAAAATTTAATATGTAATTAAGTAGAAAGTAAATTAATTTCTAACCTGCTCTCTAGTGCCCTCTCTACATTGTTTTGCTTTCCACCTTCCTCCTGCTTGCATCTGTTCTATAAGCCCTCCACCAAGAGGGGAGAAACCCAAGAGACAAAACATAACTGTAAAAAAAATATCCGAGGCTCACGTGACCACATCACCTGATCACAGCTGTCACTGTGCAGCCAGGTGGGTGGCCTGCACAGCATGCACCCGAGCACATAGGCACAGGCAAACTCCAGGACGGGTGAGGCCCTGCCTCGCTTTAACTAACTCAGCCCCTACTCCATGCTCCACCATGTGTGGAGTGTGCCCAGAGGAGGCTCATGCGACCTTGCACAGCAGGACAGATAACTCTGATTTTAAGACAGCTCAGTCCCTGGTCTGCAACTGAAGGACTAGGGAGGAACCTGGTGAACATTTAGGACCATTTCAGCCACGTGATTTATAGGATGGAGGTGGAACCAAATTCCACAGGCAGACCCACTACTGCATGGTATTTCCCATGAATTGAAATCTCTCTGCTAATACAAAGTACAGTGCAGATGCCTCTTGCTCTGTGACCGCTCAGGCTCTGGCCATTTCCATGTAAATGGAGGCCCGCATACAGTAAATGGGATCATTTAACGAACAGCGGGGCGGCTCTCTGTTCAAAGACACCCTGGAGTGAAGCCTTTGAAAGCCGTGGCTCCTCTGCGATTTGGCTAATCACATTCTAATTTATATTTTCTCTTAATTTGGATTGTAACTTAAAGAGAGTCTTTCTAAATCTTTACTTAAGTAAATAAATTGATGCATATCCTATAAGATTTTCCCCAGAGGCAAAATAATCATAGATGTGTCGTACTTGTAATTATGTTTCAAGTCAATGATTTAATCATAGCCTTGGGAGTGAGATGGATGTCATGGAAGGCTTCTGCTCATTAGCTTGTATAGAACAGGGACAGCCGAGGTCTGGTTTGTTCATCGGAGGATGTCTAGCCAGGCTTTGGCCCTGGGATGTCTTGTGTCTTTTGATGAAAGCCTGGCAAGGGTGGAGGGAGACACAAAGAGCTGAACTTGGAGAAGAAAACCTGGTCGAAATCCAACCTTTATTCTGTCTCTTGCCATAAACTTCTTTGATGATCAGCTTATTTGTCAAGTTTTTGAGCTTAAACATCCTGCCTCAGAAATGGGCTAAACTTTTACATAGTGACTGAGAATGTGGAGGGACGTGTTTACAACCTACTTACTAACTTATAGCTTAACTGCTTGTGTTTTTAGGGGAGAAGATAGAACAGATTCGCTGACAGGACAAGTTTTCCTCTTTCCTTCCTTCTTTCCCTCCCTCCCACACTCCCTCTTTCCTTTCTTTCTTCCTCCTTCCTTCCTTCTTTTCTTTCGCTTATTTCTTTAAAAATAACCTTTGCTGGGCCAGTCAAATAGCTCAGTGGATTACAGCACCTGCTTAGACAGAGCACAGTGGCTGAGTTCGATCCTTAGCGTGCCCCACCCCTGGGACTTGCTGAGACTGTGATTGGGACGGCATGGTGGTGTGGGCCTGCAATCCCAGCTCTTTGGGAGGCTGAACACAGGTGGATCACTACGAGTCTGATCTATGCAGTGAGACCCTGTAGACCTTGTACTAAAATACACACACACACACACACACACACACACACACTCCCCTTTGCGTTGTTTCATTTTTTTCTTGGAGTCCTCTGACTGAGATTCAGATTTTTCTAATTGCGCCTACTTGATTGTTTCTAAGATTTTCTGGAAATTAGTAATTTTCATCACAAAACCCTTTCCTCCCTTTGAAAGGATGCTTTAGGACAGTTTCTAGAGAAGAGAAAGTTCGCCCTCTAGTGTGGCCCAGGAGAAAATAGTACATGAGTTGTAGTCACATTGTTTTTTTAGCAAAACTCCTCCCTAAATTATTACTTTATTCTGTCTTTTAAATTGAATCTTCTTTTCTTTACTAATTTAGCCTGGTTATTCGATATTTATTGATCATCAGATGAACTATTTTTATTTTATAATATGACACATTTCTCTAAATTTTGAAAACCATTGAAGACAAGTAGAACTTTCAAAACTAGTTCAATTTATTCGTACTGGGTGGTATTTTTTATAGTGCTCGCTGCAATGTGAATACTAAGTAGAATCTTGCCTTGATTTATTTTGCTTTGATTTAATTTTAAATTAAATAACCTCAATCAAGATTATGAACTTAGTGGCTGATGCTGTGAATTATAAAAGACCCTGCTCCTGGTGAGCAGAGAAGAGGAAAAGAAATGAATGCTTTCTTATAGCTTCAGAGCAATGACAGGCACTTGATCATATTAGCATACAATACATCAACACAGGAGATTCTCTCCATGGAAGTCACTGATTGTTCACATTGTTTTGAGTTGACATGGGCCCATGTTCACCACGCTCTGAACTTTATGCCAACATTTTTCATTCCTTCTTGGGGAAAACTCAACAACAAAAACAGAATAAGCATGAGTTCCATAGGCCACACAGCTAACGACAGCAGCTCCTTATCTTCTTTCCTACTGCGTATCTTGATTCTTACTTCTGCTTCTTAGGCACAAAACAAAGTCTCGTGTAGGCACCTGGGCATGGACTGGAGCTGGCTCATACTGGAAAGAGGGAACTAATTATTCAATTTTCAGGAAATTTGCATGCCAGTTATTATTGAAGTGTTATTAAATTTGCAAAGCATAATTTAAATAAATGGCATTAAGAACAGATTGCAAATATGCAAACCCACCCCTTGCTGATTAGGTTAGATGAGCACACAGAACCAGCTGAGCTCTGTGCTGGCTCCTCCCAGCACCCAGTGCTTCCTGGGCTGGACTGGGCTCTCACCTTCCCTTGTTTGTCCTTGTAGGTCCCTGCTCAGCAGGCCAGGACACCTACCATTGCCCACGAGGGAGGTCCTTGCTTTTCCCCTCAAACGGGACGATCTGGCTTCCTAACTAAGTTTCTGCACCATAGGAGAATTTGTCTCCACTTTGGCTTCCAGGCCACCCTGATATGCTGCAGTGTCACGTATTTTCATCTTGTGCGCATGAAACTGAGCTGCTGTCAGCCACTGAGCCCTGTTTCCCTCCTCCTGTTGCTCCTGCAGGATACCACTTGGGGAGCAGTCACCTGGGGAAGGGATGAGGCTGGGACCTGCACAACAGTGGTCTGCCCCAAGGGCGTGGGCTGGGGCTCAGGGATAGAGTGTGACCCCTCTGGGTCTTCCCCAGCTTGATTCACGCTGTGCAACTTTCATCTTTTGCTGGACTTTCTTTTTCTTTATGAAGTATGATAGGAAATGGTGTGTTGCCACAGAGAGTACCATCCAAATGAAAGGCCATTTTGTGTATGTGTGTCCCAGACCTTGCTCCACTGCGGTATGCCCTGGATCTGGCACTGTGTGACGTCTAGCTCTTCCTCAAAGTTAAAATGAACACTAATGGGAAATGATTTGAGTTGATTCATGACGTGGAGGGAATCTTGTCTGTGCCATTAAAAATGGTCGTGAAAGAAGACTTCTAGAACTGCTTCAGAAATTAGCAAGAACAATGCGATGACCATATTAGAAGTGAGTGGGTTAATGGCAATGCATTTTTTTTTATTTTTTATTTTTTATTTTTTTTCTTTCTTCAAAGTTTTATTGATAAACGGATAGCAATGAGACAGTTTCAAATCAAATCGGAAGTACAGTTTCAACAAATAATACACTGCATATATTATTCTTAGTGGTTAATTGCTGTACAAGACGCAGACTTGTGATCCTATTTACAAACACCATTAGAACAAATCATTCTATTCATTAAGAGAATGCAACTATATATCTATCCCAACCACTTT
>NW_004524672.1:6688767-6705003 GCF_000260255.1 Octodon degus
TTCTATGCTTCTCATGTTTGCACATAAGTCCAAAAATCTCACCATATACAACCTTGAAGCAGGACAGTCCCACAATATTCCTTTTCCTGTCTCTTGCTTAATGCATTTTTTTTTAAATTTGGAAGGGTCTACAGAGTGTTCAGGGTCTCACTACTAGATCCGACTCTTAGTGATCCGCCTGTTTACAGCCTACCAAGAGCTGGGATTACAGACGCACTTCACAACGTCCAGTCTCAATTGCTGTCTCAGAGTGCCCCGGGGACGGGGCCGACTTAGCAAGGTCAGGGATTGAACCCTCAGCCCTGCAGTGTTTTTTAATGTAATTGTTTTTTAAAAAATTTAGCATTTCCATCACACCTCATATGTCCGGTTCTTCACCTGGGGTGTTCCACAGTGCCTTACCACACCTTTTCTCACTAACATTCTCTAACTCTGTGGCATTTGTGGACCGTTTTCCCCAAGGAGTAGCTGCCGGCCTCTCTTCAGAGCTGCCTCAAAGCCCTTTCCTTCTCCAGGCCTAACTCTCCCACTCGAAGATCACAAGCCTTCCTGCTGCCTACCATTTGACCCGAACAGTAATCCAAGATGCAAAATACAGCTGTCCCTCACTTAGTGCGGAGGTTATGTCCCAGGCAGCCCCATGATAAGCGAAAGTCAGCAAAGTAGCAATGTTTTATGCTTTATGAATCCTTCCCACACTCTTGTAAGCCCTTCCCACACTTTAAAAAACACTTTTAATGTTCTTAGCCATTTTCTAGATTCATAAGCCTACGTAATTTTTAACAATATAGTTACACTGTATGGTACTGCAAAATCCTGCCATGTAGCAAAAAATCTGCAATAAGTAATTTACATCAATATTTTTTGAAAACCTGCAAAACAGTGAATTTGCAAAAGTCAAGCTGCGGGATGGCGAGGGACTACTGTATGCTGCAGCCAGAACCCCAAGAGGGTCCACTTGCACCTGCTTTGCTATGGGGAGACATTGAGCTTTCAGGGCACTGTGATCGCCCTGGCACTGAATTTCTAAACATTTTCTGGAGGTGGCAGGTCCTGAAGTTTTGCAAGGTTATTTGCCTCTGCATAGCATGTGTGTGGCCTGCAGTGCAAATCTACCTGTCGTTCTTCCAGCCTGATCCACACACAGGACGCCGCTGATGCATTTGGCCATGGTGTGGTTTTTATCCGGCTGACCCTGCCGTGGCAAATAGCAGAGAGTTGGGGTGGTAGCTCTGAGATAAGCCTTTAAATATATACATTCTGTTGTTTATTTCATGTGAGTGTGAACAGATATTTACCCTCTTTCACAACAGTGGCAGAAATGAAAGCCTCCACCGCATCCGTGGCCACCTACCACATGCTGAAGGCAAAGCTGCCACAGCAAGCAGGGCCACTGCCCCCGGGGTTGGACTGCAGTGGTCTAGAGACATTCTCTAGGATTCGCTAGGTCCTGTGTATTCTTAAGCATTATGAAAATTGCTTACAGGGCTGGGGAGATAGCTGTGTGGTCTAAGTGTCTGCCTGCTAAGCACAAAAATCTGGATCCCATCCATTGTACCATATTTCATGCCAGCCTGGAACCCCAGGCACGCTGTGCTGGTCACTGAAACATGGTGTGGTGGTGCACACCTGTAGCCCCAGAACCAGGGAGGTCAAAACAGGAGGATCACTAGGAGTCTGAGTTGCTTAGCGAGAGCCTGTATCAAGTGAATAAATAAATAAGAAAGGAAAGAAAATATTGCTTACATTTGCAATAGCCTAGGAATACAGTTTTGCTTTGTATTTGTTATGCAGGTTAAAGAGGATTAGTTTCAGAGGCCTCTACGTCACCTTTTCCACTCTGGTGACTCTTGTCCTATGGAACAAGGTGTCAACTGCCAAGAACATTCTCAACTGTACATTTGGGGAGCATGCAGGTCAGGGTGTGTGTGACCTATGCCAGATGCATTAAAGGTTGAATTGATGGCTGGGCAGAGTGGTGCACAATGACCCCACCTGCTCAGGAGGCAGGGGAATTACAAGTTTGAGAGCAGCCTAGGCAGCATAGTGAAATCCTGTCTCAAAATAAAATTGAAAGTAAGAGAGAGCTGGGGCTGTAACTCAGTACCCCCTGGGTTCAATACACAGTATTAAGAAAGGACAGATTGTATTTGTTACATGGCTTCCAGTGCCCTCTCCCTAACACAGAACAAAGCCTGACAGTGCTTCAAGTATTGGGTATTGATGTCAACTCTGATTCTGTGTCCAGGCATTCTTTTCTTTTCCTTAGGGAAAGTGTGAACAGAGTCCCCCACTACCACAAATTATGCATTTGAGTTTCTCATATTGGGGGAAATCAGAGGGGTCAGCCCATCTGGAGTACAAGGTATAAGCCTCGCCCTGGGAACCCCACCTGCACAATCATAGTATCTCCCCTGCCAGATGAATGTATGTCCTGTCATTCTTGAGATGTCCAGGATTATATTTCCTTCAGTTACTCATGGCAATGGCTGTGGGCTCCTCTGCAAGACAGGAGAAGCACTGCTGTGTGTGCCTGGCACTCTTGCATGTTGTGAGATTCTTTATTTGGGTGACATTGTTGTCACTTCAGACAGGGGTTTCCAGGTCTAAAAAGTAGCACAGATCTGAATTTGGAAAAGGGATTCCTGTTGTGTTCTGGGGGTGATTGTCTTCAGCCAGTGGCTGGATCACCCTTTACAAATGTTATTTTTCTTTTGTAAATTGAGTAGGACTCCTGCAATTATCCACCTTTTCTGTTCTGCAGTCTCCATAGTTTGTGCAGCGGGTCCCCTTGGCTGCCACCAACCCTGACAGTCCTTGTGAGGCCCCCAGCTTTTGGAGGTTGAATCTCTTGTATTGGCTTCCTATCATCTGCTTGTTACTGATGGCCTTAGTACTGTGGCAGGCCTTCCTACTGCCCAAGATCTATCTTTGTCACTATCTCTGGCACATTCCTATGGCCTTGATGTGAGCTGTGTCACTGGAGTCCCCAGTGAAGATGAATCACCTGGAGGGGCTTCTGGCTCTGCGCAGTTAATCCATTTCACCAAACACACTTTCCTGAGGCTAAACTTCTTCCTCCACCATCTGCCTGTGCGATTCTGTCCTTTTGACATGAGCTGTGGCTGCTTCCACGCCTCCAGGAGCCATGCCAGTCATGAATCAGCTCTTCCTGGGTCCCTGCCAAGGTGTTCAATTCTGTCTCTTTAGACTGCATCCTTGAGTCCACAAATCCTTCCTCCCCTGTTTTGTGTTCTGCTCCCCTTAATCAAGCATTCAAAGAACCAGCCCCACGAGTACTTAACTGGCTAGCATATGCTGGCTTAGCTCCCCAGCATGTCTAGGGCAGAGTTCTTTCCTCACTCGTTAGGCCAGCACATCCTTATGTAAGTTTTGCTAAGATTTAAACACATTATAAAGATAGTGGCCGGAAGGACCACTCACTGGTTCTCTGTGCACTGCAATCTCTGTAGGTCCTTCCTGGATTCCAGGACTCATTAGAGTCTGGCTCTCTCTTTCCACGAGACTCTTGGCATCCTCTCCTGAAGCTCTGTTATGCTATACTGTTTTTCCCACTGGGTTGTGAGCACTTTGAGCTGGTGGTGAGCAACCTCTGCAGCACCCACCTATGTACTCTACATGCTTAGGTCCATGCTTGCTACAGATGCTTAAAGATGCGTGGCATGGACAGGCCTCTTGCGTGAATGGCGTGCACTGGTGGTTCTTCATGGGCCAGGCCCTGTTTCAACTCTTACTTAATGCAGTGATTTATTTAATCCTTGCTTTTAATCCTCTGAGATATGCAGATAGAGTAGCATATCCTTCCACCATATTCCCAGGCGTCTAACCTATTTTGTTGCCATAACAATTATTGCATGCATACCTCCAATTATTGTCTGCCTTTGACTAGGAGTTCCCTATAAGCAGGAATCACAGAAATGTAATATTTGTTTTGTGTGTGTATTCAGGACCGCGTGAGTGAATAAATTAATTCCCAGAGATTGACTAGAGGAGATTAAGCACTTTGTAATTTCAATCTGTTTTGTTACAGGCGTATTGCAGTATATATTCTTCTTAATTCATGCATGCTGCTTAAGACAGGTCAGGCCTTTTAATTTGAAGTTCAAAAAAAATTATTGCACTCACCTCTATAATCATCTGTGACTAGTAAACAGGCAATAGATTTTATGGAGCAGTATATGCAGAACTTTATTTTGCACAAGGAACGTGCCTCTTTTATATATACCCCCCCTCTTCCTGCAAATGCAAATCAATTTTTTATGTCTGTCAAACACCAGCACTCATTCCAGTGATTAACAGCCCAGTGTTAATGTGATGAAGGAAATTAATTTTAGATGTGTTTGGAGTTTAGAAGTAATTTGTGTAAAAATAAGATCCTGCTGTGATTCAACTATTTCCTACCACTCTGAAATATGCTGCCCTGGAAAATGCGTTATTGGCACATTTATCATAGATCACAGCTCATTATTTCGAGGGCTGACAAGTGTCTCATTGCACATTTATTAGGGGACTGAGCCTTAATCATATCTGTGGTTTTAAGAGTTCCTGTCCGATTAGATTTGTGACTTTTTTTTTACAGAAGAATCTTAAAAGGGAAAAATCTCCCAGACCTGGACCTGAAAGGATGATAATTTTATAGAGTATTTAAAAAGAGTTATAAGGACTCACCTACATAAAAAAATGGCTCCTATTTTATTTTTTATGTTCTGATGAGCAAATTCATTTTTTAAATTCTATTCAGTAGTTCTAAGCTGTTATAGTCTCAGTTTATAAAGCTTCCTGCCTTCTGGAAACTACATAAGCTTAGTTTTATTTTTCATTTTTTCCTTTAGAAAAATTTCATAAGACCAAAGAGGTGAACCAATATCAATAACAGCAACAACAATAATAATAATCATAGTTTAGAAATACAAAAAAAACCTATAAACCCAAAACGAGTCACAAATGTTGTGTCTTAAACATTTTTTTCAACAAATATTTTAGATTGTATTATGTGACCTGCTATGGTTTTGAACACATTGGCTATATCAGTGAAGAAAGCAACTGCAATTATTTGCCCTTAAAAATGGGCAAATTGGAGAAAACCTCAAAGAATAAGCACAGTGCATGTTCAAACTGTGAGGTGTGTCACAGATGCTAAATGGAATAGGGGAAATGAACTAAGGGTAGAAGGGTCTGGAGGGCTGGAGAAGGTCTGCAGCGCTAGCGAGATGGTGACATTTATCTATGTATGTATGCAAGAATTTATTTATTTACCAGCTCCAGATCTGGCACAGCATGCAGTGCTGGGGATCGAACCGCAGTCCCCTGCTTAAGCTTGCCTAAGCTAGAGCTTTAGACTGCCGAGCTATCTCTCTGGCCCAAGGGATTCTGATATTTGAGGAAGACTGAGAGTAGGACTGAGGATACCTGCGGGAGAAGCAGTCTTGGCCTGGAGAGAAGCTGGGTCCGAGGCCCTCTTTGGGTCTGTGCCTGGAATTCAGGAGGCCAGCTTGGGGGGGGCAGAGTTACCAAGGAGAAGAGTTATGGGGTGTGGGGATGGGGCACTCAGGGAAAAGCCCATGGAGCCAGATTATGGAGAATATTGTGAACTGTTAAAGGACATTTTAGCTTTTAGTCTGAGAAAAATATGGGACCCCTATGGATCTGGAGAAGAAGAAAGTCACAAGGACTATACCTGGTAGCCAAGAGATGCAGTAATTCAGGGTAGAGATGACAGTGGTTGAGATCAACATAATGTAGCTGGCATTATCACCAGCAGCCAAATTTTAGATCATAATTTGAAGGGGAAAGTGGGAATTTTCTGATATGAAAGAAAGGAAGAAATCAGGATGAAGCCATGGTTTGGGGCCAGAGAAGGTAGTGGCAAGGGGTGAACGTTAGCTGAGACAGGTGAGAGTATGGGCCGCAGAAGGTGGGGGCGGTGGCCGAGCTCTGGAGCCAAGATCTGAGCACACTGAGTAGTGGCACTTCTTGCATGTTCAAGTGATAGTGCTACAGAATACTTCAAACAGAAAGTACGTCTCCAGAAATTCTAAGTGTATGAACAGTAACCAAATCTCTGGTCTGGCAGAAACCACCTGTGCAGTGAGCACCGTCTACAGAGAGGAAGCCAAAAGCTTGCTTCCTTGGCATTCACAGCACTTACACTGAGTGAATCTGACTGTATGGACAGCGTCAAGAATGCGGATTCATCTGGAGGGCTGGCAAAGTGCCAGTTTTTTAAGACACTTTTTAATTCATTGATAAATAAGAAAAGAGAAAGGATAAGGAGCAGTAATTGACTCTATCACTGGCTGCTTCTTCCAATGAAGGCTCCATGACAGACTCAAGAGATGAAGGGCTGGGCTGGGGTTACCATCCCTTTACCTCCTATCTATCCGCCCTACTCTGGGCTTGGGAGACCTGTCAGTTCCTTGCACTCCAGGTCCCAAATGGGTTTTGCTAAGGGAAGTCACCCACAGGAGGCTGCACAGAGGGACACGGGAGGCTGGAGGACTGGTATTTCTACCACAGCACAGACTAGGTAATGCCTGTGCCTTTCTATGACTGCAGTGTCTATTGAGACATGACTTCTTATTGCCCTTGTACCATTTTTCCTTCCACCCTAGGGACAATGTTGACTTCTTCTGCACATAGTCCTTGGGGACCTCCTTTGTACCTCTTGGGACATAGTTAAGCAAGCTAATAAATGCACTCCTGCTACCTCTGGTTCTTTTCTTCTCTTAGTGTTTTCCCACTTACTAACCTTACAGAAGATCCAGGAGAAATATCTAGAGAACTGCACATTAGAAAATATCAACAAAGTATGACTTTTATTATTTTATATAAAAGTACAAAGGCTGTATATAAATCATATTTATTATTTGAACTCAGCAATAAGTGCCATCAAGTTATACATGTTCTGATGTTCTGAGGAACAGAAATGTGTTATGAATCTCTCTCCAAACTAGCCTCCCAGATTACAAATTTATGGGGAAGAAATTATAGAATGGTGTTCTGCTGCATTACTCAACAGTCCAGTCCAGTAGACAAGGAGTCTGTAACCACCAGTCTTTTATTCATTCGGTAGACCTTTGTTGAATACCCTTAACATGCTAGTCAAAAAGAGCAATACATGATTATTGCCCTAAAGATTCTACAGTGTCAAGTGAGAGCTTTGTATACAGAGAGGTCCTCTACAATGTGATAACTGCTTTGACTAAAAGGATAACTGCTTTGATTACCACATTAGAGGGATGTATTGAAGATAATCAGAAAATGTTCCACAAGGGGTGATACTCAAGGTAATCCTGCAGGATGAGGAGGAGTCAGTTGAGCAATGGGGTAGGGGGTGGGTGGGTGGACAGAAAGAGGTTAGGACAGAACACAGAGATTAGGGACATGTTTGGAGGTCATAACCTAAAGACAGAAGGGAGTTAAGCCTGTGATGTGGATGAGAGCTCTATGGAAAGGGTGACTAAGGGCAGAAGCACAGGCCTCAAATATTTGTAGATTGGGAAGATAGAGAGGAATGAACAAAGGAAAAGGCTAAGAAGGGGACAGATAGAAAACAGAAAACAGGGAGAAAGGTATTTTGTCAAAGGGAAGGAGGCCAAGAGCTGTAGGGAGGAGAAGGAAGATGAGGGAAGGGGCAAGAGTTAAGATGTGCCCCACTCCCACAAGAAGTGTGGTCATTATGTACTGCTAACATGTATGCATAAAAGAATAAAAATTAAGAAGAGAAAGAACTAGCAGAGCTCTCAGAGGAATGAAAAAATAAAGTAAACGCCATGGAGGCTAAAGGAAGATTTGAAAGTGTTAGATGTGAACCTACACAATCTACCAGACCAGGCATTCTGACATGAGTAGATTTATTGGGGGCAGCAAGTAGGCTGGCTGTCTAGTGGACCAAGACAGCAGCGAACGAGTCAAAGCACAGGGTTGTTTAAGGAGTGAGAAGGGTGTTTGTGAGCTGGAACAGCTGAGGGAGAGCTGATCTTGGCAGGGCTACCTGGTCTGTGGGGGATTTTGCATGTTAACAAAGGAGAACTTCATGGTTGCTTGCCCAGGTTAAAGTCAGGCAGACATGTTCTGTGGTTTTGGGCTTGACTCTGCTTGGGGTCAAGGGTGAGAGAGTTTGGGGGCAGGATGCCTGGGAAACCAAGAGGGAGAGTGTTTGGAGCAGGGTGCCTGGGAAACTCTGAATCCTATAAGAAAAGATGAACAGTGCCAGTATAATTATAAGATCAAAGAGATGAGGCTGGGGAAGTGTCATGCTTGACGATTAGCTCCACTGGATGCACAGTTTGGTTTTTGGGATCTTGCTATGCAGTTCAGGCTGGCCTTGAACTCACTATATAACCTGGGATGGCCCTGAACTCGAATCAATCCTCCTGCCTCAGTCTCCAGGAGTGCTGAGATTAGAGGCATGTGCCATAGTGCCCTAGATTCACATTCTGCAGGATGCTTGAATGCTGGAAAGTTGAAGAGAGAGACACTGTGCTTTTAAGTCACTGTCTTGAGGACATTGCTGTGAAAGGAATGAGACAGCTAAGAGGTAACTAGAAGGGAGCCACAGAGCTTTTCAGAGCCTTTGGCCCAATGTTTAGAAAATTATGGATATGTTAACATGTAGTAACACATAAGACAACAAAAAAGCAGAGTAAAAGTACCGATTATAACAATATGCATGAGTGACTTCCACTGGTCCTTCTGCAGACGCTTGCTGCCCCAAGGTGGTGATGTTGGGAGTTGCTAACGACCTCTCAGAAGTAAGGCCAGTGGGAGGTCCTAGGGCCACTGGAACTTTGCCTTCCAATGGGATTGTCATGCACCAGTCTCTTAATGGCTCTCTGATTCCTGGCTTGAAATATGACCAGTTTGTCTGACATAAGCTTCTGTCCTTGCCAGCTGTTACAGAGGTAAAACCAACAGGCAGCCCAAATTGCATTTGGATCTCCAAACTGGGAGCAAAATAAGCTTTTTGTCTTTATGAGTTAATTATTTGAAATCTTATTGCACTAGCTTGAGTTGACTAATACACAGAATAAGGAGGGGATTATAACATTGCTTACAATACAGTTCTTCTGTGACAATTTCCCAAAGCTTTTGTTTACCTGAGAATGTCCTTTTTTATGAGTTCATATTAGAGAGATGGTTTTACTAATTATAGAAGTCTTATCTCCTGATGCATATGCTTCTAAGGAGAAGTCAGCCGTCACTTGTATCATTCATCTCCTGTGGGCAGGGGCCACTTTTCTCCAGCTGCTTCAAGGGTCTCTCTTTTTCTTAAGTATGGATTTCAGCAGCTTTTCTGTGAGGTAATTTTCCTTGCAATTACCTTGATTTAAGTCTGCTAAATTTCTATGATCTACACTTCAATCTTTTTCATCAAATTATGGTCATTCCACACATTATTTTCAGCAGACTTTTAGGACTGTACCTATGCTAGTTCGTTTCCTATTATCATTCAGATCCTTGGGCTTTCATCAATCGTTTCTCCATTCTTTGTTCTTTTTATTACATGGTCTGCATTGACACCTGTCTTTATGCTCACTGATTCTTCTGCTGTGTGTCATCTACCATTAAGACCTTCCAACAAATCACCCATTTTGTCCACTATGTTTTCAGTCCCAGAAATTCTCCCTTGTACAGCACACATTTCTTTGCTGAGATTTCCTATTCACATAGAGTCCAAAGGTGAGCACACCTTTGTGAATCATAAATAGTCAAGGAGTTGTAGGCCATATGTAATCTTTGTCACATATTCTTATCATTTAAAAATCTTTTTTTTTTTTTTGGTATTTAGGACAGAGTCTACAGGGTCTACAGGGTCTCACTGCATAGATCAGACTCACAGTGATCCTCTTGTTTACAGCCTCCCACGTGCTGGGATTACAGGTGTGCACCACCATGCCTAGTCTCAATTGCCTTCTCAGCATGCTATGAGGGCAGGGCTGGCACAGATTGAACTCCCAGGCCCTGCACCTGCCTAAGCTGGTGCTTTGACAAAAAAAATCTTAAAAGTATAAAAATCATTCTTATCTCATGGTTGTACAGAAAGTGGCCACAGATGCAATTTGGCCTCTGGGCTATTGTTCTCCAACACTTCCTTCAGATTTTCCTTGAGGGATCCTGGTGCAATTTCTGGTGAGTGAAAAGAAACCCTCAATCCAGGAGCAGAGAAATCCTCATGAGTAATGAGGGAAAAAAAACCTCAGAACATTGGATGATATAAAAGTTTCCTAAATAGTATGTTAGAAAATTCTGACCTGAGAAAATTTAGAATTGTAGACATGATTAAGAAATTAGAAGCCAGCTGGGTGGGGTACACCCTGGGAGCATGAGGCAGCAGGGTTTCAAGTTCATGTCCCAGCTGGGCAACTCTAGGAGATACTGTAGCAGTATCGCTGTTCTGTTTTGTTTTGTTTTAAGTTGGGAAGATAACTCAATGTGAAGGTCTTGGGTTTAATCTTCAGTATCATAAAAAAAAGTAAAAAATGAAAGAAAAGCGATATAATCCCATACTCATACAATTTAAGGAATTTGCACTTATTGTTGTTTTCTATATTTAGGGTTAGAAACAAAATATGACTTTTGAAAATAAAAGTTGTCCAACCTTTGAATTTAGGTTAAAATGTACTATTTGAAATACAACATATATAAAAGTAAGATACAATATCTGCGCAATACTTATTATGCCAGATAAATTCTTGTTTGTTCTTATTCAACTTTCACAGCAGACTGTTTGGCTATAGTACAATACTACATTTTCTATCCACTCTTATATATCACATACACACAAAAAAAATACCAGGACATTTAAGGTAATTTGTGGTTGAATGAACCTAGAAACTTAATTTACTGACTTTTTAGAGTTTTTAGCTACTTTAGAAATTTTATTCTGGCAGCAAATTGAAGTATTTAGGCATACTGCATTTATAATTCAGTTAAAAATGTTAGAGCTGTGTAATTAAGTTTGCAAATTAAACTAAATTTATTCAGAACTCAATTCTTTTTAAATTTATAAATAAAATAAGAATAATTAGCTAAACTGAAAGTTTAAGAATGTGAAAATTTAGCATATTGAGTACTAATGTGCTAACTGATTCTAGACAGTCTTTTTTTCCCCTTCTTTTTTATTTTATGTATTTAGTAGAGGGTTTACAGAGTCTTGCTATGTAGATCAGACTCATAGTGATCCTCCTGTTTCCAGCCTCCCAAGCACTGGGATTATAGGTGCATGCCACCACACCAAGTCTCAATCACTATCTCAGCATCCCCTGGGGGCAGGGCCGGCACTGCACGCCAGGGATCGAACCCATCCCCTGTGTCTGCCTGAGCAGGTGCTTTAGTCTGCTGAGCTATCTGGTCAGCCCTTAGATAGTCTTTTCTGTGCACAGAACTGTTTTTCAGGAGTGAGTTACCTGTATTGTATTCAGAAAGGCATTATTTGCCGACACCCCAATTATTCCATTGGCAGCATCACTCTGTCCCTAGATCCATTTGCTGGAGCCAATGTAGGTTGGCATTTTCTTATTCCTATTTAATTTTCAATTAAATAGGTCTATTCATCTCAGAGGTGTAGTGCATATCATAACACCTACTTATTACACAAAGATTTAAAGGGAGAAAAAAAGGCATCCCAGCAACTCCTAGCTCTACCCCAAGGCTCATCATGAAAATTTTCTCATAATGCTATGTCATGAAAGATGTTGTCTGGTCCTTTTGTGAACAGTTCTAGTAGTGCAAAGTACAGTATATGGTAGAGCCATTTGTTTATCACTGTCTTTTTTTTTTTTTTTTTTGAGACAGGGTCTCAGTACACAGTTCAAAGTGGCCTAATAACTTGTGCAGCCCAGCCTGGCCTCAAACTCATAACCATTCTATTGGCTCAGCCCCTGGAGTGCTGGGATTGCAAGTGTGTATCACCATACCTGGCTAAAGCTTCCTATAGTTGAGCAACTCCAAAACTCAGAAAATTTTTCTCCAATTTCTCTGCCTTCTCTGTGCCTTCTGTACTAAGTTTCCCCTTGCTGAGACACAATACCTGACATCCATAACTCGAAGGAAGAGAGGTTCAATGTGATTCATGGTTTAAGGGGATTCAATGTAGACTGCGTAACAGAAACGTCAGGATGGAATGGCATGGCAGATGGCAGCTGGAAAGGAGAGCAGGAGAATAGCCCCAGAGAAGAAGGGGTGAGCACCCGGATACAGCACCCCAAATCATGCCTTCACAATGCCCCTGGATCTCCAGAGATATGCTTTTCCCACCACCTAGACAGGTCCCAAACTGATCAATTGGACACAAATGTAAAAATCCCTCCTTGTCTTTAACTTGCAATGATCTTCACTTTTTCTTGGATCCTATTTTCTTTCAGTGCATAGATCTTTCTTCTCCAGATTTTATCTGCACTCTTTCCTCTAACCCACACAGCAAACCCTGGGTGGACCTTTCCTAATATGCAGCATTCAAAATTTAGCACAGCCTTCCCAGTATGATCTGTGCAGCCCAATGTAGAGTCACTGTGCCTCCCAGCCCCATCTCTCCACTGCCTCCTTTGTATACTGTGTTGCCACTAACGTCCATCTTTCCTATCTTCCCTGTCTAAGATCTTTGGCTTGGAAAGTTTCTACCAAATAGCCCCAATTTTCTCTGGCCACTTATATTATTGTAGTTGGTTTTCATACCAAGTGTTTTCATTTTTTCTATGTAAAGCTTATGATTAAAGCTGAAATTGAATCCTACAAAACAATAGAGCCCTAGACTATTTAGAGCTGAATCTATGTTGGGTTTTAAATTGAGGGCTAGGGAAACAACACTTCCTTTCCATATTGTCTTAGTTTTCTTGTCACTAAAGTACAATATCCAGCACTTACAACTTATAGGAAGAAAGGTTTATTTTTG
Source organism: Octodon degus (assembly GCF_000260255.1). NCBI lineage: Eukaryota > Metazoa > Chordata > Mammalia > Rodentia > Octodontidae > Octodon > Octodon degus. The sequence continues at coordinate 6,701,681 of NW_004524672.1, forward strand.
GCTCATCATTTGTAGGAGGTTCAGTCCATGGTTAGTTGGCTCCAATGTAGGGCAGTGTGCCAGTAGGGCCAGGCAAAGTAGCTGAAGACATGGTGGTGAGAAGCAGAGAGAACAAGGCAGGAGGGAGGGAGGTAGACCCTCTCAGGCCCCACCCCCAAGGACCCTTTCAGGCCAGTGACCCCCATTTTTAGACTATGCATCATCTTCTAACACTGCATTTAGTTGTGAACCACCAGTAGCCAAATGCACTGATGTATCACACCCTGCAGGTCAAATCACCTTTGCAAATCCCCACTTCTGAGCATACGCGACTTTGGCAGACATCTAGATATAAATATGACATATTATATTTATGTCATATAAATATGACACACATTAAGCCTGAAACATTCAGAAATGTCTTTTTTGCTGTATTAAAATTTTCTCTCCTTTGAGGATGAAGAGTCCAGACCTAAGCATTACTTGAGGAGACCTCACAGAATGAGCCATTCTGCCAAACTAATAGATTTGTTAGTATCGAGTGTTTCTCATCCTCATTTATATCCAGAAATATTCATTCTGATGTAAAAAAAAGAGACATGCAAAAATTAAATATGCAAAATTGAAAAGGTACAATGGAAATTTGAAGTTGACTCTTTAAAAATGCAGATGACGAGACACACCGAGTCATAATGAGTTTTTCTGTTTTTTTCTGGGTACAATATATTCAATGGGGTAAAAATCCTGCTCAAGAAATAGAAGCTGATGAGTTTGCTCTGGGATGACCCTCCCTATATTTGTTTAAGATTAGGTATTTGTCTGCTTCAACTGGGCCTCTTCCTTCATCATTGTTCAAGTCCTGCAGGAAATGAGATCTTCTTAAGGAAGCATATAATGAGCACATTCACTAAAGTAGAAGTAATAGAAATCCTGCTGACTGATTATTCTTCCCTTTCACCATTAGCGCTTCCTTATGACGGTAATGAAAACCCTGATCTATTAACTCGATTATGTGTTTTATAGTGAAAAAGAAACTACCATTTTATAGAAGTCGAGTTTCTGGCCCTACAAGCATTTTAGTAGGTTGGCAAGAGTAAGAGAGGCGGTAAAAGAATCAATGGATGAAACACAAATCTCCAAGTGTGGACTTCGGAGAGATATTTAACAGTCGTATTTTGTTCTGATTAACTCTCTTTTTCCCAGAAGCCAAGAGGATGTCCTCTGCGGCAGCAAGGCATTTAGGACAATCTGTCATCTTTAATAGTGCCACTAATAATAAGAAAGCCATTTTTGAGCTCTCTGTTTTAATTAGATGCTGGATAACTATCACCATAGCTCATTCTATTCTTTCTCCAACAGCTTGTATATTACACCTTTTGTGGAAGTTTTGTGTTACAGACAACCATTCAAAGGCACTCTAGATAATGCAAGTAGCTTTTATTTGTTATACACTAGAAAAGAATTTTTAATATCTTTACTTTTGCCTTGTACGAGTCTGTCTGTGAGAGTAAATTGTGGGTGGGAACATGTTTGTAAAACTGGCCTGTTACGGTGGCAGCTATCAAAACCTTCAATAATTAGAGATAAGTAAAGAGTGTAGGTTTCTTTCTCTGCAGCACTATTACTAGGGGCTACATGACTTCACAAACACATCTCTCTCTCTGAATCTCCCAAGCACACACCAGTAATCAGAAACTTCTACAAACAAGTATTCAACCTGCTGTTGTGGCTGGTGGGTTCCCAGTCTCATCCTTGAAGCCCTGCATTTCACTGTGTTACTCAACCTAGTACCAAGTTCTGTGCACTGAATGTTCTTCAGAGGCAGATGCACTACTTTTCCAAGAGCTCATATCTGGGTGGAATGAGGGGACAGATTCCTCAACAATTTTAGGACTCAGGACTAAACTCAAGTCCAATACTATCATTTGGAAAGGCTGTTGTGCTGATTGGCATGCTAGATTTCTAGAATGAACCCACTGTGACTAGATGTCATTTATTACATCTATAAAATATTGTTTATAATACTACATATGCAAGTGAACAAACCACATAGTGCTGTTCTAGATAGAGATAGTCCAAATGCTAGTGTTTTAAATGTTGTGTAACCTTCTTGAATTGTTGATGGTTAGAATGGGACTCAAAATGTTAACCAAAACATGTATCTTCTACGTTCTAGTTCATACTGGGTAAATTATAATAATATAACAGTAAGATGCATGAGTTTTTTTGATATCGTGATGATTGTTTCCTTGCTGGTTCACTTTCAATCCCCACTTCTCTTTGCCTACTACCCTCCCCTCCTCCTCTCTTCTTGCTTCTCTTTCTCCCCTACTCCATTCCTTCCTTTCCCTTTTCCTTCCTTCAACCTTTTCCTGCCCTCTATTTAACAAGTGGTCACTGAATGGCCATTTGAGCAGTAAGAAGGTTTGGGCTGAACACCATCCCTGACTACGTTACTAGTATCAGTGTGATAATGGACAGTGATCGAGGAGTTTCCTAGGAACTTAAGCTTTCCATTTCTTAAAAAGAAATACAATTATTTTTTAAAAATAGAAACAGCACATCACTAAACAAAATGACAGGAATTCAGCAATGACTGTTATGTAGCATATTGGTGTATTCAAATTGGTGGTTCAGATTACCAGATATAAGCATGTAAAATTGGTCAAAAAATGAAAAAGAAGAAAAAATTTATGCATTAACTGTTCCTTTCAATAAACCAGTAGAAATCAGCAGTACAATATCCAAGATGTCCTGTGTATATACATATATAGTTTTTTCCTTTTTCTTTTTTTCTCCTTTCCTTCATCCCAGTTGTCCCTTCCCTTTAAACAATTTCTTTCCCTTTCATAGTATCTATTGTACCTTTTAGATTTTATTTGATCTTTCAGGTTCTTACATAAGGGGACAATGTGATGTTTATACATGTTGACTTATTTCAATGATGAATGTGGTCTTTCCACATGCCAAAGACTAAAATTAGACCAATGTCTATCACCATACACCAAACTAAAGACATAATGGATCAAATACTTAAATATTAAAACAGAAACACTGAATCTACTAGAGAAGCAAGTAGGTAGAAATCTTGAAGACTTAGGGGTAGGAAGAGGGTTCATGAACAAAAACCAAACTGCCTGGGAAATACCTCAAAGAATCAACAACTTGTTTCTCATCTTATTGAAAAGTTTTTGCACATCAAAAGAAATCACTGGGACTGGGGAGATGGCTCAGTGGAATAAGCGCTTCCCTGGCAAGCGTAAGGGCCTGAGTTCAATCCCTGGTTCCACAAGAAAGAAAGAAAGAAAGAAAGAAAGAAAGAAAGAAAGAAAGAAAGAAAGAAA
>NW_004524672.1:6705103-6714548 GCF_000260255.1 Octodon degus
AAGAAAGAAAGAAAGAAAGAAAGAAAGAAAGAAAGAAAGAAAGAAAGAAATCACTAACAGAGTAAAAAGAAAACCCATGAATTGGGAAAAAAATTAGCCAACTATCCTTCAGACAAAGGACTCTGATTTAGGATATATAAAGAATTTTTAAAATCAGACCCCCAAATTCAAAGACACAATAAAAAATGGGCATCTGGGATGAACACACAATTCTCAGATGAAGAAATATAAATGGCAAATAAATACATTAAAAAATGTTCTACAGCACTGATCATTTGAGAAATGCAAATTGAAACTTTGAGTTTTTCAAGTGGTGACAGTCCAGGCAAATTAAGACAGTTATTAGTTATGCTATTTGTGATTACAATAATATTGTTGGACTTCTAAAGCTCAGCCTTCTCATTTTTTTAAAACAGAAAATGGTAATAACATCACAGTAGAAAAACTGACAACTTAGCTGGTACAGTACAGGAAACATGACATAGTGATGTGGAAGGCACACCCCCTCTTTGGCAACTGACTTCTTCTCAAGGAAAAGGACTCCCTGTTGTGTGAGTAATTTGGTAAGCAATTAGGAGTAGAGATAGATATCTTAGAGTCATCTGCGAGGACAACATACGGCCCTGAACAGCTTTCTATGTGGGATTATACAAGGCAACTGCCTGGTTCTCACAAGCCCAAACTGAAAGCTTGTGAATAGTGTATGTGTGTGTGTGTGTGTGTGTGTGTGTGTGTGTGTGTATGTTTGCAGAACCAAGGATTGAATTTAGGCCCTTGTGCTTGCCAGGGAAGTGCTTATTCCACTGAGCCATCTTCCCGGCCCGAGAATAGCTTTTTGAAAACCTATACATTAAATAAGTGATGTGTTAAAACTGAAATATCTCATATAGAAATGGTTAATGTCTAATATAATATAAGACATATAAATCCCATCTTCCTATAAATCCTTTTTGAAAATTATGCATCAATTCATTGTATATTTGCAGTTATGTCTTATTTGAGGGTGAGATGAAGTAAAATTAACATCACAAAAGACAGCACTAGAGTTGAGTCTATAATTTGAAGGATCATATGGGTACCCACTCCAGTTTGCTTTTAGGATTAAATGACCTTGCACTTCTATGCTGCACAGTTTTCAGAAAACTGGGAAAAGTGCCTGGTGCTTGGTAACTACCTTGTGTATGTTAATTTTTTTTTTAATCATAGAGTAGCCTATGTTCAAACAACACCAATTTCCTTTCACTTCTTCCATACTTGAGATTTTCTCTTCAAAATAACAGAACCCTGGACTATTTAGAGTTGAATCCATGTAGGCTTTAAAACTGAGGACCAAGGAAAAAGGAAAGACTTCCTTTCCACACTGTCTTTATTTTCTTGTCATTGAAATACAATGCACAACACCTACAATTTATGGGACGAGAGATTTATTTTTGGCTCACACTACGTAGGGGTTCAGTCCACAGTTGGATGGCTCTAAGGCAGGGCAGTGTAGCAGAGGGGTGTGGCAGTGGGAAGCAGAGAGATGAAATAAACACGGAGGGAAATAGGCTCTTCCAGGCCATGCCCCCAGTAACCCACCTTTTTAGACCAGGCTTCACCTCCAAACATTGCACTTAGCTATGAATTTTTTTTTTTAACATTTATTTAGTGTGTGTGTGTGTGGGTGGGTGGGGGGGTGTGGGTGTGTGGCCAGCTCAGCCCACCAGGGGGCGCAGGTGGCTGGCATGTGGTGCTGGGGGATCGAACCGTGGTCCCTGTACTTTGCCAAGCTTGTTCCAAGTAGGTGCTTTAGACCACTGAGCCATCTCTCCAGCCCCTAAGCTTGTTCTAAGTAGGTGCTTTAGACCACTGAGCCATCTCTCCAGCCCTTAGCTATGAATTTGTCAGTGGATGGATCTGCTGATGTGTATCTCATGCCCATGGTACCATCACAGTTATGGTTTGTGTCTAGTTGTCCCCCAAAAGCTTCATGCAGTCATAGGGTAGGGACTTCTAGAGTTTGAGATTAACTCACGATTCACTGGGATTATGGATCTTAGTACTGCTGGGATTATGGATGTGAGTGCTACATCCAGCCTGAGACAGATAGCCAGAATATAACATAAGAAAGACAGAGAGACAGGCTTCTTCTCTGTTGCCATTGTTACCGCTCCTCCATTTTGCTCTCTCGCTCTTTGCCACCTCCGTGAAAGGTTGTTCTCTGCCACGTGCTGCTCTGCCTTGGAGCCAGCTGAGTGTGGACTGAAACTTTCAGTAAGTGTGAGCTAAATAAACCTTTCTTTCCCTCATTTTGGGTATCGGGTATTTGTCACAGCAATGAGAGAAGAGTAAGTGAGACAATCACCTTCCCAGATCCCTGTGCTTTCCCTTTTTTATTTTTATTTTATTTTTTGGTGGAACCAGGGATTGAACTCAGACCCTTGCACTTGCCAGGAAAGTCCTTATTCTACTGAGCCATCTCCCCAGCTCCCACGTTTTCCTTTTTTGAGTTAGGTCCTAGTTTGGATAAAAAACATGTGTTGGAGATACTGCTTCTCTGTGGCCTGCGAAGACCCAATAACTTTTCTCCCTAAGAGCCAAGGATGTTACTTCTCAGAGCCTGTGCCATTTTCATTCTGTGAATTTTTTTTTTTTTTTTCGGAACTGGGGATTGAACTCAGACCTTTGCGCTTGCCAGAGAAGCGCTTATTCTACTGAGTCATCTCCCCGGCCCTGCCATGTTCATTCTGTAGAATTCCCAAGGCCTGGTCTCATAAATGATTAAATGCCCTCGATTTTTAAATGATTGCTTAGTTCTTTCTATCTGAATTTATTGAAGGGAGGTAAAAGGAAGGCTGAGAAAGAGCCCTAGATTACATGTAGATTGCATAAAAACTAAGTAATTTTTGATACATATTGTAGTCTTGGATAGAAATAAAGTCTTTTGACCTCTAAGATTTTTCAGGTCAAGTCTCCACATTCCAAACCTCATGAATAATTGAAGTACCCAGAGAGATCTGTTAGAAACCTCACTCGATTTATTCAGCTTCTGGTTGTATCAGTTCTGGGTGTTCATTCAGAACTGCTTCTATGTAAATCTGACAGCTTCAATTATCCAAGCCCCAGATCTGTGCATTGATGCCTATAACGCTGAGTAATTTAAGGGGTGGCTCTGTGAGTGAAACCCTCACTATCTAGTCATCATTTAGAAATCCCAAATGTTTTTATAGACTACCTCAGACTCTCTTGTACAATTGCAAAGATACCTGCACACAATTCCAGAGACCCTCTTATTCAGAGACCAAATATTGGTGAGTAAATCATTCATGTTCCATGATACAAAGTCAAGTTGGACCTTAAATAGGACCTATGTCAGAACTGGTAGATATGACCTCTAAGGACAATGGACACATCATTTGCAGAAAAATAAACTTAGGATAACATTAGAAAAAAAATCTATGCAAACAATTACTACGAACAAATACATTTTTTTCTGTACACAAATAAGATAAGATTCTCCAGCAATTTAAGTTTTTCTGTTTTGAATATAAATAACTGGAAACTGTGAAGATGTTATTTAAATATTGAATGTAATTCAAATGCAGGATGAAAATTTTCCTTTAATTGTGCTGAAAATCAACTTTACTCATGCATGCATAGGATCAGAATTTATGACACCTCAGATAAACATAGAAATACAAAGAAAAATGTTAAATACTTCTTTTTTTTAAAAAAATTTATTTATTTGTGTGTGTGTGTGTGTGTGTGTGTGTGTGTGTGTGTGTGTGTGGCCAGCTCAGCCCACCAGGGGGTGGAGCTGGCTGGCATGTGGTGCTGGGGGATTGAACCGCAGTCCCTGTGCTTTAGCTAAGCTTGTTCTAAGTAGGTGCTTTAGACCACTGAGCCATCTCACCAGCCCAATACTTCTTGATGTTGTATTTCATAATAACAGATATAGCTATTTTCATACCTTTTAGTTATATAAAGTCACATGAAGTTGGGATTACTGTTTTGCACATGTATAAATGTATCTACACTCAAATGTAAGACTATATTTATTATTCTCATTTGATTTCTAGTAAAGGTAGCCTGGCAGGTTCACCTTATACAGTGGTTCAAATGATAATCTCTTTTATTTTATTGAAAACATATTTTAGTTCCATCCTCCCCTCACTGCTAAGAAATGGATAAATAATCCAGAAGTGGTGAGATTTTATTGGCTATGGAAAAATGAAATTCTATTAACAAGAAAACTGGAGCTGAAGACAAAATGCATTTTCAAAGACTTCCTTTCATTTCTGAGAGGAGCATGATTTCACAATAAAAATTAAATATCAGAGGTTAATTTACCTGACTGCTCCATCTGTAAACTAAGTCTTTCTTTTCCCATTTTCAAACTGCATATATTAGTATGTTCGAGAATGTTAAAAGTAATAAACATCAAGAAAGTTAAAAATAATTGGGCACAGGCCAGGAGAAAAGGTTCCAAGCAGTATACTGGATAAAGGCTTGATGCAAAATATATAAAGAACAGTTACAACTCAACAAGAGAACCAACAGTACAATAAAAAGCTGAGCAAGAGAGTTGAACGAACACCTCAGCAAGGAAAATATGACAGGCAGCACACTAAAATATATTCAGCATAATTCGTCATTAGAGCATTGTAAATTAAAGCAACCTTGAAGGAACTCTGTGAGCTTCTTAGAGTGCCTCCCCATCTAAAACACTGACAATAGAAAATTTTAGCAAGTGTGTGAAGAAATGGGACTCCTGGAGAGAAGACAAAGTGGTACATCACTTTGGGAGACTGTTTGGTACTTTCTTCCAAAAGGAAATATGCTCTTATCATACCATCCAAAAATCACAGTCTTTATTTACCAAACTGAGTCAAGAACTTATGTTTACATAAAAACCTGCATATGGATGCTTATAGCAGCTTTATTATAGCTTCTAGATCTTGGAATCAACTAAGACACTCCTCAGTAGATGGATGCAAAAGCTATGGTACCTCCCAACAATGGGATATGACTCTGCTAAAAAGAAAGGAGGTGGAAAGCATAAAGTAGGGGAAAGATGGAAGAAACTCCGTGCACGTTGCTAAGTGAAAGTAGATAATTTGAAAAGCCCATATACTGTATGATTTCAGCTTGATAACATTCTGGAGAAGGTAAACTACACAAATAGTAAAAGGATCAGTGGTTGCTATGGGTGAGAGCAAGAAAAAGATGCAGGGTTAGAGCGCAGAGAAATTTTAGGGCAGGGAAAGTGTTCTGGAAGGTAGGTCTATGGTAGGTATAGTAAATGCTCCTGCACATTTATCCAAATGTATACTATGTGCAACACCAAGGGAACCCTCTCTAAACTAGGAACTTTGGGTGAAAGTGCCGCATTCATGTAGGTTCATTGGTTATGACATATATATCATTGCAATATGAGGAGTCAGTAGTGGGGGTAGAGTGTGTGTTTATAATTAGGAGTACAGAGTGTGGAATGCCACACTTTATTCTGTTTCCCCATAAGCCTACAAGTACCCTCAAAATAAGGTTTATAGACTAAAGAACAAAACAAAATACTGAGCATATCTCCTTCTAAAGCCCTTTGTTATTGACAAATAAAAAAATTAGGAAGCAAAGGGCAATGTATGCATGTGTCATGAATTCTGTTGCTAAGTTGAAAGGCACATCTGTTCACTGAGTTATAATTTGACTAGCATTATGCTATAAAGTTAGATTATTGGGTCAATATGAATTACTGGATAGATTGAAAGATTGATAAACAGCAATCCAAACCTTAAATTTTGACCATTTCTACTCTCATCTGCCTCCTCCTTTCTTCTTTTCTCTTCGGCGTCTTCAAGTTTCTTAATCAGAAGTGCATTCGGACATGCACACCTCTCAGAAGCCTGATGTTTGGTGCTTTTATGTCCTAAGATGATGTGCCATGAATTGAGGCAAAAAAACTCATCTAATGAGAGGCTGTTTGCTTTTCAGTATCATGAGGACAACAGAGGAAGTGGACAATGATCTTGGGCTAATACTACTGACTTTGAAAGGGTTGGGTATTTTTGAGTATATGTGTGCATTTGTGAGTGGAGTCAAAAGCGCCTGGCTTAAGCTTATTTTGTTTGTTCTAAAGGGTGTAAATGTATGTAGGCTTCCATGGTGCTGTACAAACTGTGAGTCATGATTCACTGTCAGGTCATAAAGCCAGCTGAAGGAAGGGGGAGTAAGAATGAATTAAGCTGTGTTATGTGCACGTAGCAGAGCTACATGATGAACGCAATTATTAGGTACTGCGAACACTCACTAAGAAAAAGAAAATTAAATGAACAGACTGCAAATAATATTGTCTTAACACATGAAATAGAATAGAAACTATCAGAGTATAGTCTACTTAAGAAGGGGAAGTCCTACTTAATAAAACTTTAGTTACAGTGTTAGTTGCTAGGTTAAAGTGTATTTTTGTTTTATGAGTAAAATAGTTTGCCTTAGGTCACTCATCTATCATTTTTTTCCATTAAGAGAATATAAAGTAATTCCAATCCAAAATATCTTAAATTTAACTTAATAAGCACATTTGCATATTCTTTTCAAAAAGGAGTACAATCAAATTTCCAGGAGAAAAATCTACTTGCTCAATATTGCTTAACCAGAAGAGCACACAAGTGTGCATACTTTTCAGAAGCCTCATGTTTTGTGGTTTATGCATTCCTAAAATAAAATGAAGAAACTGTATTGAAAATACATGCAAATATTGAATAAACAACTCTGGACTCTTTTTAGTATAATCTGAGATCACAGTGACCAATGGTCTTAGAATAATATTTAATCAGGGACTTCCTTCCAAAGCCTTCCAAGTACCTCTTGAGTACCCACACGGAATGCTAACAGTCTTGTTGTGCACTATGCAGATGGCAGCCATTGCTGGCAGGAGGTAGAATCCCAGAAATGAGTAATGGGCTGACCCAGTGAGTTGACTACAAGCCTCTGAGCAGCTTCCCTCAAGGGCTGAGTCAGAGATGGAGCCAATCATCCTGCCTCATCCTTAATTGCATTCAGTGCTTTGCACCACACACCACGAGTACACAGTCAGCATTTTAAATAAATGCAGACATATGGTACAAAGAAAAAGCATTCCTCCCAGAAGCTGCAGAGAAGCCACGGGAGTCAAGTCTGCATAAGCACACAGTCGACTTGGGTCCTGCTCTAGGGTTCTTAGTGTGAGCTAACAAGTCTTTGACGTCTCTGAAGAGGATCACTGATGCCCAAAGAGGCGTGATTTTCCCAGAAGGCTAAGTTAGCAAGTGTGCAGAAGGACATCAATGTGAAGTTACACAAGCTCTAGGCTGCAGTATCCACAAGGTCCCAGGCTCCTCAGCAGCACTCAAGCCGATGCTTTAGACAAAGAAGAGGCACTGAGGCACAGGGCAATCATTCTTCAGTTCCTCAATAACTCATAGCCTCCCACTTCCTTACTCTGAATATTTGTGCTACTTCCCCATAGCGATGGTTTATTCTTTAAAGAACCGTGGCTTGTCTTTCATCTGTAGCACCCTATTTGACAAGCTCTGGCACGTTTGAAAATATGCAGTTGATGGCCCATGATCAAAGAGAACTGAAGATGGACAGAAAAATAGAACTTCATGTTGGTGTGGCACAGAAGAGAGAAACAAAGGAAAATAAAAATAATAAAATCAGCAATACTTGCTGTGTTCTAGGCACTTGATGTACATTTTTCTCCCAGAAATCTTGAAAATGGTTTCTGGAATTACCCCCACCTGCCAGAGAAGGAAATTGAGGCTCAAGAAAATGAAGTCATTTGTGAAGATCGCAGAGTATAACCTGAGAAGTGGGAGAGCTAGGATTCTAGGTATGTTTTCCTTCAGGCCTGCGCACTTAATTATTTCTTCGTAAGTCAGGCTGGTGGCTACACTGTGTCTGTTAAAGCAGGTAGCATGAGGACATGCAAAGAGAAGCACTGCTTACCCATATGGGTTTTTGATGGATTCTTTTTCTCTTTGAACTCAGATTCTTTCTGCTAAGTGGAGTTGATGATACCTCTGACACTGACCCGTGAGAATTCACTCGTATGCTATCGAGAGCACAGGAAGCATCCAGTCTGTGCTTGGTCATGGGGTTATTGCTTGATGGTGGCCAGTCTTGCCTAAAGGAAGTGTACCAATCAGTGGTCAGAGTGTGCCCCATGACCCCAGGATCATCCAGAGACTCGCCAGATGGAAGAATGGACCGATGCCAGAGCTCAGCCCCTGGTAGCAGAGGTCGTTGGGCCTCCTGCTGCTGTGGGGTAAACTGTCCATGTTGCCACTCTGGACTGCACAACTGAGATGGCTCTTTTCAGATTACTCCATGTTTATCATTGTATCTTTGAAAGTTCCCATGGCAGAGCTGGAAGAACGAGCTAGGCTAAGGCCCAGGCCCTGATCTTTTGCTGTTTTCCTCTCACTACTGCTATGTTTCTGCTTTTACCTTTGCTGATTCCCTTCATCAGACTTTCACACAACACAGGGATCGGGGACTTAGGGACTCACGTGGATGAAGCCTTAGTTGTCTCCCTCTCTGAGTGCAGAACAATGCTCGTCATCTAGTTTACAATGCTCCAGCAACACACTTTTCTTCTGGTCCCTGACCTCCCCAAATTCTTTTCTCCTTGACACCTACGCTTGCTCTTACTTTTTAGTATGGTGGCTTTTCTCTTTACATGCTCCTAGATTCTTCCACCTTGTTATGGTTTGGATAGAAAATGCCCCCCAAATGTCTCATGTGCTTACCAGGAGGGCTTTAGAAAGATGATGGGCTCATAAGGGGACTATACCCATGAGTGTGTAGTTCAGTGCACAACCAGGAGGAAGAGCCCAGTGGAGGAGGTGCACCAGTGTTTGAGAACCTTTGGAGGGCCTCTGCCTCCTGTCTGTCTGTCTGTCTGTCTGCCTGACCCTTCTTTCTTTCTCTCTGCTTCCTGGATGCCATAACTGAACACTTCTCCTCTGCCTTTCCCTTATGCCATGCTGCTTCAGCCTTGGATCTAGCTAACCGTAGACTCTACCCTCTGAAACTGTGAGCCCAAACAGACCTCTCCTCCTTTAAGTTGTAGGTGCTAGGTACTTTTCCTGCTACAGGAAAGTGATTAGTATAGTCCTAACAGCCCTACCCTGGTGTTTTCCTGACAGATTGATCTATGGAGCCAACACCCGTCACTTATTCTCTAACAACTCACCATCTTTTCAATTTCTTACTATCTAAAATTACCTTGCAGTGTATACTCCATGAGCAGAGATTCATGTTTGTTTTGCTAATGGTCTCAAAGACCTGGAGTTTGGTATTGATATCTGTGAATGAATGAATGAATGAACAAACAAATGAATGCACTGATTAATCTAGACATTAGTTATTTAACTTCTCTCACTGGAATTAAGTCTCTAAGTAGCCATATCTCATCTATTTACTG
>NW_004524672.1:6720783-6731556 GCF_000260255.1 Octodon degus
CCCTCGTTTCCTATTTCTCACTTGCCTCTATGGCTGTTTGGAGTTAGGAGACAGAACAGTGGAAGGCATGGTGGTGACTGCTAGTATAACACATTCTCTCAGCCTTCAACAGGTACCTGCAGTGTCAAAAGTCTTTACTGAAGAGGAATCTTGCACACAGGAGGCTTCTGTGTTTTGTTATCAATCTCAGTCAACTTTCTTTTGAAGTCCAAGTTGGCTCCCATGACAGCTGGGCACTGCACTCAAACGTTTAATCCCAGCTGTGGTGGTGTGCATTAACCTTATCCTATTCTATCCAGTCCTGGAAGTTAAAGTTGTTTCAGGTAAACTGGGAAGTAATGCCATAGTCCTAATACCTTACAGGATGTACAGCAAGGCCATCTTGCCCCTCTGTTCTTCCCTTCTTTTCTGTAGAACACAGTGGCAGATGTGAGCCAATTTAGTAAACTTCCGCACAAGGAATGAAGCGCCATGTGCCCTTCTTGCAGCCACACATCCAGCACTCTGAAAAAGAGAGTGGTGGAGAAGCCCTTGACTGGCAACAGAAAGGGAAGATACCCTTCCCCTCCCCTCCATGTGTGAATGCCCACCCCCAGGAAAGGAAGACTCTCATCAGGAGCTTTATATGTTGCTACACACATGGTAATTCTCTTTTAACTTGGCAGTGTCGGGAGCAGTCTGACTACGATCTTGCATCATAAGGCATGCAGAAGTCTCAGAGAGTGAAGCCTTTTCTGAACTAGATTCTGTAGAATTGATAAATCCCTTTCTAATGAACAATGTCTCCACTATAGTCATGCTGGTTCCAGTAGCCTCAGGAGATCCAACAAAGTTCCCAGTGTGTCACACCACATACTAATACCTGCTCTCACCCAATGCCATTTTTCTGATAAAATGCTTCTTTTTCCAGCATGGTCTTCTAAACAGGTAGATTCCTAAACCTCCTAATACTAGAGCAAAGTTCTATGCTATCCATCCTTCTCTTTCTTGTATTTTCAGCTGCCATCTTGCCTACAGGTAACATATACACTTGTCACTTGCTCCCATCAAGTGATCACTTCAGTCATCCTGTCAAGTTAAGAGGTAGTCAAAAAGAAAAATGATAAATTTTCTCTCCCTTTTTAAAAAGAGTCTCTCTTTTGTCCTTCATATATTTTCTTGGTCCCTTTTCGTGGTGCTTGGTTTTTGATGAATGTCTATCTTGGAGACATTAACATTGTAGTTTTTTGAGAAAAAAATCTTATAGTCACTGATATCATTATTTTAACCTTGCTGGTTTCCATGGGAGACATTTCTGGGCCCTGGGGTATAGCCAGCCACCACGAGTGAAGCACCACTCCTTCCTGTCACTGTGGATTACCTTGAAGTCTTTTATTCTCTAAGCCATGGCATTTTCATGAGTAGAAAAACAAAAAAAGTGGGTAGGGATTATGAAGCAATATGAGATATATAAGATGATAACTTTCCCCTTAAAGAGCCATGGGACCCAGTTCTACTTCTAGGTAGCTTCTGAGAGAGTTAAGAAATCAGACTGCAGTGATCCACATGTGCCCAAGTTTCCAGCAGCGGTATAGCACAGAGTTGTTAAATCTTTAAGGTGGCCTGCAGGCTCATGAGTGATGAATGGATACAGAGAATATGGTATTTAGGTGCCTGGAACACTGCTCAGCCATAAAGGAGGCTGAATTTAAGTCATTGGTAGGAAAAGGGACACGCTGTGAGAACATGACACTAAGTGGAATAAATCAGACACAGAAAGATATATGTCACATTGTTTCTCAAGAGACATCCAAAACAAATAATGTTAAAGAGAAAACTGATAAGTGGTAGGAAACAGGGATATAGACTGGTGCTTTGTAAGTGAGGTATATTGGCTGTAGTGGTGTCAGATCAACTCAGTATTATACGCAGAACCACTTGGAAAAAATTTACTAATAAAATTGAAAGCAGTAATCTTCAAGTGGGTTGATTTTCCTCATAGGGGGACATTTGTCAATGTGGAAAATTTTTGATTACATTATTTCAGGGGCAATAGGCTATGAGAGGAGGGCCAGTGGAGGCTGGGGTACCCCTCAGTACCCTACAATTTGCAGAAGAGCTGCCAACAACAGAGGATTATCCTGATCTGTAAATAGGGCCATGGCTGGAGAAGTCTGCAGTGAGGGTATGGAGTCCTTTATTTGAGGGGCTGTAGGAGCACAGAAATACAAAAATGTGCAGCTGTAGCTAACATACAGATACTCTCATTTTCTTGATCAGTATTATAGGTCACCAGAGTACTACTTTATTTAGATATAGATGCATAGATATTTCTTGGTAGTAAGCACTAGTTGGGTTGTGCTTCACAGGACATTGAAAGATTTTTATCAGGTTGCTTTGTGGGTAAGAATCGTGCTCCTCAGCTATCCTGGTGTGTTCCTCCCCGTGCAACAAGAATTTTAAATTAAGTTACCAAGCATAGAAGGTTTATCTGACTCTGTGCCACTTGTATTTGTTATGAATTGCCTAACTGCTCACTTCCAGGAGAGTGAAACAAGAGAGAAAATTTATTCATTTATGCTTGTTTCTTTTTCCTTGATGCAGTCTGAGTCACAGAAAAAAGTAGGTTGTGTTTCTTTTAGGTGTGACCCAAAGACGTTTTGCTCAGAATCACCCAGAATTCTTGTGTCCGGAAAATTCTTGTGACCACCTGATGCTCTTTGGGGGTCAGGCCAAGGAGGATATATTTTCCAGATTACAAATGATTTGCAGCATTTAATATTTGAGGCTCGCTGGAGCACAGTGTGTAAGAGCTGTCAAAGGGTAGCAGGCAGAATTGTGAGCCAGTGGTTTTATTTTCTTGGACTAGACATTCTGTGAACCTGGATTAGAATGAATAGATCCCCGGAGCCTTTGGGTGAGCAGTTTCTTTTAGTTTTGCCCTAAAAAGACCTTCAAAATATTCTGTACCTGCAGATATAGTTCCATTTTTAATAAAAGAACCCGCTGTTTGAGCCCTTGGTAAAGCTATTAGAATGGAACAGCTGTGGACAAAGGCAAGCTGATTCTATATTTAGAATGTTCTGTGGGGCTGAATCTATGACAAGTCCATTCTTATTCCTCATAGAAATGCCTGGGTTTGTAAAGCAGAGGACATCTTAAAATATTCTAACTCTTCAGGCAGAGTAAAAGTTAGAGTTATTTATGTGTCCCCTAGGAAGAAAGGTATGTCTAAAAATCCCATTTGTCTTCCTTTTTTTTCCACACGAATTCTTTAGTTAAAATAACATCACCCTTTCAGTTCTTATTTTATGAGTTGGTACACTTTCCCGAATGCCAGTGTAAAGTCTACTGATGCTAATTGGTAATAGGAATTACATGTTTTGAGAAAAGGAGGGGAGGAGGAAAGCAAATTAATTCAAATCTAATTTGCATTCCTTTGCCAAGTTTGAATTGGGACCAATTTGCAAACTGAATTATCTCTCCCGCCTTGATCGAGTTTATAATAGTGCTGAAAGTTTCTTAACTCACGGCAGCGCCTTTTTAATAAAGACACATTCACAGCTGCCGTCCTGGTGCCTTGTAACATACTGCTAATAATCAGGCTAATAAGATTTTAAAGTTAATTAAAAGGAAGGGAAAACCCATAAAGCCCGATATGGCTCGCACTGGGTAGTGTGTAACAGGATGACCAAGCAAAGCTACAGACAGAAGGATGCATTTTGTTCATTAGTGATTTAGCAGCGATGATTCTGTAGTTTTTATAAAGTAACCATTTTTTATTTCTCATATTTATTTATTTTTATTCCTGTATGTTTGTAGTATATTATGCTTACATTTCTTGTGTGGAGTTGGCATGCATACATAACACATCTTAATTCCTTGAATAATTGCTTAACAAAAAAGTATTACTTGTCTACTTTTCACTGAATTCCCTAACACAGCCACAGAGTTAGGGATTAGGTAACTGTTCTGTAGAAATGACGGCCCATGGGATGCTAGGGTGGGCTCAGCTTCACAGCCCAGAGGAAACTTTTTCTTGGGCACCCCTCACCCAGTAGCCACGTTCACAGAAACTCTTAATACCGGACTATAAGACCAGCATGGTAAATATCAATGTGATTCCTTTCTGGGTTTTTAATTTTTGTTTCTTAGTTTTTAAAATTTTTTTACGCTTCTCCAGTCAGAAGCAGAGAACTGGTAGTGTTTGTGGACAGGCTATCATGTCTGCATCTTGTACAATGAATAACCACTAAGACAACAATATGCAATGTATTACATATTGAAACTGTGCTAGTAATCAGTTTTGAAACTGTCTCATTGATATTTGTTTCTCAATAAAATTATTTTTTTAAAAAAGGAGCAGAGAACTTCAAGAAATCAGTCTTCACAAGGTGAGGTGGAGCCATTCTGGAGCCCACAGAGAGCTGGAGTCCTGAGATGCAGGCTGCTTTCTGCACAGCACCAGCACCAGGAAGTAGGGTAAGAGCAGAGATGAATTCCAACTGTCTACTCACTTGTAAATGATGAAATTCTTTTTGTTTCTCTGATTCTTTTGATCAGATTTGAATGGCTGCATGTCTTCAAATCCCTGAGAAGTCTGTCTCACATCCTGGTATGGCACAGCGTGCGACTTGGACTCCTGAAGCTCTTTTCGTTTTGGCATATCCCGGCTAATGCTTCTGAGCACTTCACCCCAACCGTCCTACCGCAGGTCATGGTGGGTTCAGCGCTGACAGTTTCTAGCTTTGGTATCTTTCTAGCTTTGTGATTCTTTCTTGGCCACTGACATTAGTGAAAGAAGCACACTCTCAACCTCCCAACATGACTTCAAGTTGAATTTTGACCATTAATACATTGCAACCCTGTCCCCATCCTCTTTCCCCTCCTCATTCTGTGATCCTAAAATTGTTAGTGGATCATTGAAGGCATTTGTGGGACCATTCATGTTTATTTCTCATTTGTGGAGCATTTATGCTGTTGGAGGACATTAAATTCTGGTGTGGCAGATTTTCCCATCTTTCTCAGGACATGTCAGTTGTGGCCAGCTGTGTCCCAGTGCCCATTCTCTCTTACTGTAGAAATATTTATGATAGAATCCTTAATTTTAATGTGATTTAAGACTCCTCGAAGTAAAGCTTCTCTACAGTTAAGGACAGTCCTGGAACTAAATTTTGACCAATGTATTATAAATAAAAACAGGGCATTCAGCTTCTGGATCATGGCTTTCCCTTCTTATTTTTGCTCTCTTACCAGCTTTTGTGTGAATGCAATGGCTGGAGCTTCAGCAGCCCTTTTACATAGAGGTAATCCAAAAATCAACTATAAACTGTGGTGCCACAAGAGAGAAGGACTCCTAGTTCCTGACACTGCAGTTTCAGGGCAGCTACAGACTATACACAGGTATCATTTTCAGGGAGAAAAGTAGATATTATGATTTATTTTGAGATTTTTGTTACTGTCTGACAAACTGAATATGAAATAATTCATTAATGTTCTCAAGAATTCCTTCAGCAACCTTCTCCTTAAGTTTGGTATTCTCTCAAGAGAAGTAAAAGCCATCATCTCATGGCTTGTTAAGAGAACTAAGGAACATGAGACCCAGAGACATCATCACACATGGGCTAAGTGCTGGCTGGTGGATGAATGACTGATGCAAGATCTGTGTCATAGGCATTGATTCCTCGGTTCACAAATTCTGTGGTGTCTGACCAGTTTTGTCACAAACAAAAGTGTTTGGCAAAATTTGGCTTTTGTTTGCAAACTCTGTATCCAACAGTGAACATGAGGACGGCCTTGTCTCTTGAACAAACACATATATGGCACCTTTTCCAAAATGGTGAAACGAATTAAGCTTGTGAACAAAGGCACCACTGTTCCTATTCAACATAGGGCTTGGCCTTCTTCCTTATCTCTAAGACTATAGGAAAATGGCTTCAAGATTGATCTTGCTTTAGATCTGTTTTATGGGCACTAGATAGGAAAGAGAGGGAAGACAGCCAAAGTGATAAAATGTTTTTCAATTTTTGTTAAGCATGCAAGAGTTCTACTATTGATAGATGGATTTCAAGCAATTAATGAATTCTGCTATTACCTCATTTATTCTAGAGACTAGTCAAGGATTTGTACAGGACAGTAAGACAGAAGATCTGTTTTGAAGAAGCAGACTAGTCAGTTAATGTCTTAGCTTGTATTCCAACTAAAAACAGACTCCAAGGTAATGATTCAGGTAGAAATAGTTTCTTTCTAAAATAAAGCAAGGTGCTGAGGAGATGGCTCAGTGGAATAAGCACTTCCTTGGCAAGCGCAAGGGCCTGAGTTCAATCCCCAGTTATGCCAAAATAAAATAAAATAAAATAAAATAATAAAGCAAGGAAACAGAGAGAGGATAATATTTTAGTCTATTTCTGCTGCTATGACAAAAATACCATAAACCAAGCCATCTATAAATAATACAAATTTATTTCTTCTGTTTTGGAGACTGAGAAGTCCAAGATCAAGAAGTCAGAAGATGTGATGCCTGGGGAAGCCTCACTCTCTGCTACCAAGATGGTGCTTATTGCTGGTACCCTCTGAAGGAGAAAAGGCCCATGTCCTTGCAGGATGGAGGATGGGTAAAAAGAGCAGTGGGCTTCCTTTATTCTCCTTTATAAGGTGACTGACTCCTGGAGTTGACTGGTCTCCTAATGGTCCCACCTCTTAGTGCTATTGCATTGGTGATTGAGTTTCAACATATGAACACTGGGAAGACATACAGAACACAACAGAAGCAAAAGAAGGTAATCAAGAGGTCATCTCTCTGGGTTGCTGAACTCAATGGCTCTAGACATCTTTGGAGAGATTCTGTGCAGTGCATCTTGGGATTTCCCCCAGAGTCAAGGAAGCTGTGGCATTGCTTTACCAACTCCCATCCTTTATTGATTGAGGGTGGCTCTTAAGAGTGTTAATGCTTTGGCATTTTTGATCCAACTGGTTCCTAGGCTGAGAACACTCCTGGGAACAGACTGAGGGATTCAGGGGCTAGACATAAGAAACCATTGGCTGACATCAACTGTTCCAACGAGAGGACAGTGACTTCTGGGGGAAGCCAATGGATCACGTGGAAAGTCCCAACAACATCCAAAACAGTCCACCTCTTGCACCATCCAGATCTTCTCAGACCCTATGTAGTCCAATGTGGGGTTGTATATAAAACCTTTGCTCCTGAAAATGTACTAGCATCTCCAAGGAAAAGGGAACAACAGAGCGGAAGGAAAGATTTATATTTGAAATGAAAAGTCACTTTGGTTTCAAAGGCTGGATACGATTCAAATAAGAGGAGGAAAGAGGAGGAATTGAATGCCAGGAGAGAAGCATATCATGGGCAAAAGCTAGAATATAAAAATATGAAGTTCACAGTCTGGGAGTTGTGAGGAAACAAGGTCTAGAGTGGGAGGTAAAGTTGGAAAAGCATTCAGGGATGTTTTTTCAGCGCCCTTATAGTTCATACTAAATGTTCTGACTTGATTTCCTGCCAAGACATTTCTTTCTATTTAATGGGACTAAATTTATATATAAGTAAAATTTCTAGTCCAAATTTAATGGAAAATATTACATGCTCTTACAGGGGCAATTTTAAAGCAACTGTTCTCAACCTTTTCAATTCTGTCATGGTAGACATAAAACATGATGCTAGCACGCCACCCACACTTTACAGATGGGACATTTCTAATTTCCTGCAATGTTTGCTCCACCCTTTTCTCTCCAATTCCGTGATGCAAAACAGAATGTGAGTGTATGATGACCAAAGCAGCATCACCACAAAATCGATGTAATAAGTTAAAAAGAGAATGACAAGTCTTCAAGTGTTGGACCTTGAGCACGTGCGGAGCATCGACTTATTGTGATATCCTTTGGTAACTGCTTGTAACATCATAGCTCCTCTAGTGGTTGACAAGTAGTGCTTTCAAGCCAAGGTTCAGGCAGAAGCCACAAGTGGATGCACTGTGGTTGTCATTTGGTGTTGACCTCAAAATGTGGGGTACAGGGGAGATCCCTCCAGCAAAAAGGCGAGGGACGTCCGATTCATTTCATAGACATAGTTATGAGTCAAACCCCAGGAAATTTAGTCAACTGTGTTTCCAGAATCTTCTATCCCACATGAAGGTGGGAGCTGAGTCCCTGCCTCCTTGGAAGGGAGGGGCCTGTTGTCTCAAGTCTGTTCTTCTAGGCCTCTTTCTCCTTCTTGTTTTAATCTAATCATCTGTAGGCATTTGAATGTAAAATGCTACTCCAGGAGCACAAAATGAACATCTGGTTACTGGAGGCTCCTTGACCACAGAGTCTCAGAGCTCTAGCCCTTTATTTAAGTACATCTCTAATTACGGTTGCCTTAGTGCCCCAGTGAAGACAAGCGAGCTTGAATTCTAGCTAGAAAAACATGACATCAGCAGTTAGACACTTAATATTTCAGAAGGCAAAAGTACTAGGAAGAAAAAAAAAGCAGGGAGCTGGACTATTCCTTAGGGAGGTGGAAGGTCTTTTTGATGGTGTGATTGACAAGATTCTGGAAAGATCAAGGGAAAAATGGAAAGACAGGCAGAGAAGGTTAAGAGAAGTATGTGTCACAGGTAGGGGAACACAGTGCGAAGTTCTCAGTAGGGATTGTGCTTGGCTTTTTTCTTTTTTTTTAGAATTGGCAGGAAGACCACTGTGGACTGGACCAGTGAAAAGTTAAGTGGAAATTATGTTAGAGAAGTATCCAAGTGTAGTGCTTTCAGGGAAGACTAAGGAGGATGGGCTGTGGCTGTGGCTCAGTGGTAAAACTCTTACCTTATAGAGAAGACTAGTAATTTTTTTTTTATATATTCTGATTGGTTGTGATTTTTAGCAGAGAAGTGATATGATTTCTACAGTGTTTTAAAAGCATCACTCATACTGCTACGGGGAGAATATTCTATAGTAGGTGAGCCCCCAGTGGAGTAGAGCAGAGAGGTTTGCTGGTGTAGGGTGTATTCTAAAAGGGAAGATTGAAGGATGGCATAAAGCCATAGGCTGAAGATCTCCACGGCTAGATGGTGAATACTACAGGAGGAAGAATTTTAGGCACTGGAGCAGGGGGTGACATGAAGAAGTTGGTTTTAGATGTGTTACTTTTGGGGAGTCTGTTCAATTTGCAAGACGTAATATCAGGTAAATATGTTGATATGTGACTCAATATGTTGCTTGGGAGAAAATTTGGGAGATGAAGAACTAAATCGGAAAGCTGTATAAGACTATTTTTGAAGTGATTGTACATAAAGAAGAGCTCCAAGCTCTGCTCTAGAATGTTCCTGAGATCAAGAAAATGACAAAGTTGAGCACAGTCGATAAAAATGAACATTTAGTAAGTTGTGGAGCGAGTGTCTTAGAGACCCATGAAGAAAGCTGCTTAAGAAAGAGAAAGTGATCTTTGCAACAAGTACAACTGAGATGTGGAGAAAGGGAGGTCCTGGAATTGATCATCAGGTTTGACCTATTGATGATTTGGAAAAAGAATGGACAGCCTAATTGAAGAATTGCAAACAGGAACTGAATATATAGATGCAGAAAATATGGAGTACTGTATGAGGACAAAGAAATAGGACAAAAAAATTGTCTTTCCACTATTCTTTTGCAGATCATAAGTTGTATTTGGGAGAAAGATAATATGACTGTTAATTATGCTGTGTTAACTTGACTGTATTAAGAAACTCCTAACATATATGTAAAGTAAAGTGTGGGGTGTCTCTGGAGAAGATTGACATTTAGATGAGCAAATGGAGGGAGAGAAGGCCCACCCATATAGTCAGTGCATCATCCAATAGGCTTGTAACCTGGATGGGATAAAAGGAAAAAAAGAAATTGGTAGACATTTGAAGAGCTTCATTCTGTGTGGAAGGGTATATCATTTCTTGTCATTTCCTGTAGACATCAAGCCACCAAATCCCAGTTTCTCCAGCCATCTACTACAGACTCATACCAGTGAGTTCCCAGGGAGCTCCAGGCCTTTGGCCTTAGAAAATTTTTCTATCCTTGGTTCCTCTTGATCTTTGGTTCTCAGCTTCTTGGACAGAGCAGTTGTGGGACCCACTGTCTCTTTAGCAGGTAGACAGCCATTGTGGACTCTCCCTCCTCTGATCCTCTGAGCCCACCTACTGAATATTTTCGCATATGTACATTGTGTTCCTTTAGAGACCCCAAATCAGTATAACTGGTGCAGTCTTACTTTTATGTAGCATATCTTCTATTTTTTATGTACTTAGTACAGGATCTACAGGGTCTCATTACACAGATCAAACTTGTAATGATTCTCCTGTTTTCAGCCTCCCAAGCACTGGGATTACAGGTGCATGCCACCACACCCAGTTTCAGTCATCATTTCAGTGCCCCAGGGGTAGGGCCAGCATGGCACATTGGGGGATTGAACCCCGTAGCCCCTGTATCTGCCTAAGCAGGTGCTTTTATCTGCTGAGCTATCTGGCTAGCCCTCACATATCTGCTTCTGTGTTGGCTTTTTCCATGATAGTTGTCATTCTTGCTCTTGGGAATCTAGGTCAGCATCACCAGTATCTGTATTTGGCTTTGGTGTTGCCTTAGGCAGCCTA
This sequence comes from Octodon degus, assembly GCF_000260255.1. Classification (NCBI taxonomy): domain Eukaryota; kingdom Metazoa; phylum Chordata; class Mammalia; order Rodentia; family Octodontidae; genus Octodon; species Octodon degus. The sequence continues at coordinate 6,731,367 of NW_004524672.1, forward strand.
CCTGTGCCAGTCACATGCAAGAGCTGACCCACTCTGACCATGGCATTTGCTGAGCCTCCATCTCCATTGTTCAGCATTGCCATGTGCAGTTTCTCCTCCTCAGGCTGTTCCTGAATTGCATAAACCAATTATTCTGTTAGTCTGTAAGGAAATGATTCTTCTTTTCCATTCCCTCCCTTCCCTTCCTTTC
>NW_004524672.1:6731656-6733148 GCF_000260255.1 Octodon degus
AGAGCAGGTCTGCAGACGGTAGTTCTAAGCTCTGAGTGGACACCATGACTTCACTCCCTGGTCTTTCCAACTGACTGGAGGAGTGGAGCTGGAAGCAGGGCAGAAGAAGGATGTCTGACTTCATGGCTTTGATCACTGGGCAGAAATACTGGTGAGGCTAGGGGATTAATGGATTAGAGTTTGAGCAGGTACAGAGGCTGGGAAGGAGGGAAGAAGAGAGGTTATCTGGGACGGATGTGTGATTAATCATACTGCCTTACCTGTCTTCTAGTGTGTTTATGATCCTATCTCCTTCCAGAAGACAAATGGCTGGAGAACATGATCCCTGAGAGTAGATAGAGGAGAGAAGGCAGGTTTTGAGCAGAAAGGCGAAGGGCTGTTTCCCAGGCATGGTTCCATTAGCGTTATTCAAGTCATACCACATAAGTGAGTCATGCGGGTGGATTGCCTTAGTTTATTTCTCAGTTAAAAAAAAAAAGAATAACATATGCTGTTAGCATAAAACTGAGAACACATACCCAAGTGTGCCTTTGGAGATTGCTGCTATTTCTGAGTTTATTCGGAAGAGCTGGTACAAAAGCAAACCCAGCATCTTGATTCAATTTATTAGATCTGACTCCCTGAGAAGCTTCTAAGCATGGACACATTCTGGTCATAGAAGCCCCAAAAAGGAGCCACTCAGGATTATACCCAGTAAGAAAAAGGGGGATTTCAAGATGATCTAAGTAAAGAATTGTCACATGCTCTGAGAGATTCATGCTTGCATCCTTTGCTAATTATTATTTTATAAAGAAAATCTTGAAAACATTTTACTTTATCTTCTAAAAGTCTTTAGCTATAAAGGAATAAAGTGGGAGGTTTAGTTAAAAGAAATAATTTAACTTTTAAAATAAAAATTCCACCAATGCAAATATTGAGTCTCTTTCATTTCTATTAATTTGACTTAAAGGGTCTTAAAAAGTGCATTAAGGTTCCAAAATATTTCATTGTAATGGTAATTTATGTTTCTCTCCCCCTTTAACCTCTGTCTTTCAGGCGTTCTTTTCACCCTTTATTTTCATTTTACCTCAGAGCAGAGTTACAAGCCATCACCTTTCTCAGTAACAAGGCTTGTGATAGTCAATAATTATGTGATTTTTAAAAATGATAAGTTCTTCTAATTGCTTTAGCTAATAAAATGGCATTGAACTGATAAGCCTGAATAATGCGACTTAATTGCTTTTGCTAAAGATAGAGTTGGCTGACATTAGTTATAGTCTTTTAGCTTTGAAGAAGCAATGCAAATGTTAAAGAAAATGACTACAAATCTTTGGGGAAAATGGTGCTTGAATTTTTACTTGTTTGTAGGAAAAATATAAAAGAGTCTTAGACTCAAGTCAGTTGTAAGAGTCTATGATTTCATAAAAATTAATCTTTATCAAAAGACAATAAAAACCAGCGCTAGAAAGAAGCATATGTAAATTAGATACAATCGATAGTTTAAAAAATCTTT
>NW_004524672.1:6736424-6748192 GCF_000260255.1 Octodon degus
CTGCCTGTCCATCTGTTTGTCTGTCTCTGTCTCTCTGTCAGTCTCTGTCTCTCTCTTTGTCTCTGTCTGTGTCTATGTTTCTGTCTGTGTCCCTGTCTGTGTCTGTCTGTCTGTCTGTCTGTCTGTCTGTCTCTCTCTCTCTCTCTCTCTCTCTCTCTCTCTCTCTCTCTCTCCCACCTAGGAACTGAACCCTAGGCTTCATGTACTGTTAGGGTAGCCAAGTGCTCCACCAGAGTGACATCTCCAGCCCAGAAATAACCTTTTTGTCTCATAAATCCAGGTCTCCGGTCATGCTGTAAAGGTAGTATGTGCTGGAAAGGCCGTGTGTGTGTGTGTGTGTGTGTGTGTGTGTGTGTGTGTGTGTGTTGGGAAAAATAAGAGAGGATGATAGAGTTGCACATTAGAATGTGGCTGGATGTGGGTGCAAGTGTAATCTACTTTTACCGATAAACTAATAGATGAAATTTCAGCTCTATCAAGCCTGAGCCCCTGGCAGATTTGACAGTTATCTGTCAGGCTTTTTCCATTATGTGAATCAAATCAATTTAAAAATGTCAGTTAAAATGTTTGCATTTTGAGGAAAACAAATTTTATTTTTTGTTGGGTTCATCAGAGACCTTAAATTCTTTTTTTATAGCTTTCTCACTCCTTAATTGCTGAAGAGGAGAAAACATGCATGTATTGGTAAAATGGCTGTGGGCTAGATCATTCTGCTTGCTTGATCTTGTGGTCCCTCTCCAATTGGCACCTGAGGAATGGGGGCGTCCAGGCCCCTGCCTCAGAAGAGCTGTCATTTTCCTTTCTTCTCATTTTCTTCCCTTGCAGAGAATGTTCTGGGAAGGAGTTCCAAGGCTAAAGCTGAAAACAAATTTTCCTCCTTCTTCATGCTGATCAGATTTGCAGGAGTAATTTACTCAGGCAAGTGGCTAGACCCTGAAGTAGAGGTCAAGTGGGCACTTTTGTAAAGGCAGCATTTTAGACTCTCTTGGGGTTACTGGTAAAACTCTTCAGTGTAGCACTTGCTCAGACTGCTGGGCCCTGAATTTGAAGATGGAGACGTTACACTTGTTACTCTTTTACTGTGATTTATAACCTGACTCTGAGGTCGCCTTGCTGGGAAGGATTTTTTTCTTAATTATTAGCATAAATTTTGCCCCACTTGATAGAAGTGCTCTAAGGAGTTAAGAAATCTGTAGATTATGATCAATTAAAATTTATGGCTGTGAAATAATTTTTGTAAATAATTATTATGTCACTTTTGATTGTACACTTTGGGGGAAGAGAACACAAGACATCAGGCTGTCCACATTCTTCTAGGATAATAGATTAAATTATGAATTAAAATACTCTGAAAGTTATTTCAGTGGTCCTATTTCAGCCCCCTGCCTAGCAGAGCAATAGTTCAAGTATGCATTTAAAAAAATTAAGGAGTAGTCACAGTGTTTCAGAAGCAAACACTAGTTCAACTTTTCTTTCTCTTTTACCACATTTCCTTCTATACTTACCTTCAATTGTTCTGTACTTGTCCTCTGTCATATTGTCAGACAGTTATATACCTGATATGCGCAAATGCAAGGTTAAACTTTTACCTTTGCAGCAGATTCTCCTCTGGCTTAAATTTAGAAAGTGGCATTGCTGAGGGAGAAATGCACACTGAATATTTAGATTATCCAGATAAGTGTGTCAATCTAGGATAGGGGACCTTAGGCCACTGCCTAGGACTTAGGAGGTGAGAGCCTCTTCGATGAGGGGATAGCTCATCAGAAAGCCTGTCTGTAGGGGGCAGTCAGAGGCCACTGAAGCAAAGCAGGGCCACAGCTGTGGCTATTCCTATCACTGCCCACAGGAGGTCTTAGAGAACACTCATAACCCAGGAGATAAGAAGTCATCACACATTGCTCCGGGAAAACAAAGCAAAACAGTGTTGATACGTTTGTGAGGATTTACTAAGGAAAGCATTCTGGAATAAATGACAACTAAGCAGGAAAACACCAACTTTCAATCCAGAGTTGAACGGTCTTGAGCCAGCCCGGCCAGTTTATAATTATATTGTGCATGGCAGTTAGATGAGTGATTTAGCAAGACTTTACAAAATCTGAGTTTTAGCCCAGAGGCTTAGAGGGGAAATTTTTCCAGTCTATGGATGACTGATTTAATTTTCCTTGCTGACTTTCATTTAAGTTCAGGGTCCAGATGAAAAAACAAAACAAAACAACAACAACAAAAAAACTAAAGTTTTTATTTTCTCCTTTCTTCCAGGTAAGTGATTAGTGAAGGATGAATTGCATTTGACTTTGATATAAATCAAACCCCTTGCAAATTGCGATCATGTGACTGGGTTTATTCATCCAGTGTTTGTCCCGTTTTGTGCCTTTGTCATCTGTGTGTAAGCAGAGGATCCCGATTTACCTGGTGCGTCACTTTGAAGCCACATTTTTTTAAGCCACATTTGTAGTGAATACTCATGACACTATTTTTTTTTTGACTTTCAAAAATATTTAATTTTTTCATGACACTATTTTTTTATCTTTTAAATATAAAGGTATTCTTTAGTATCAGATAAGTGTGTGAATATTTTATGTTAAGTGTCCCTTTGAAGACAGGAAAGATGATGGAAAACCATAATAAAGTTGGATAATTGGTATAGGAGTGTGTTTAATCGAAGATTTGAAATTTTCCAGTGCCTACTCTGTCTGTGGCATAACTCTTGCTTCACGTGATGCTTCAGGGCCTCCCCAGGCCTGTTGTGGAGATGGATGGACTGATTAACCAGCTTGCTTTGTGTACTGCAGATGTATGCAGCCCTTGGGCCAAGATTTTTGATTCTCAAATCCAAAATCAGGAAGATCTTAACAAATCAAATTGGATGTTAGAACCTAGTGTATCCTGAGTTGTGTTTATTCTAATTGGATCTTAGGATAGCAAGATTGATATGAAATTTGTAAACATGGCTTTTGATGCAAATTTCATTCCATAATATGAAGTTATTTTAAAGTAACTGTGATGAAACTGTGTAATAACATTAAAATGCACAACACAACTTGCAAGTAAGATGATTAACTTATAAAAATGAAATTACATGCATTTACCCAATTGTAATAGGGATGCACATGCCAGCCTTCTGTGGAATCCATTCATTTCACTGTCTTGTAAAAAGATTTGTCCAAGCCATCGTTTAGAATTTTTATTTCCAATTTTATTCTGTGACTCTTTTATGGGCAGGAGAATCTTTCTTTGCATTCACTAGCTTTCTGTGAACTCTGGGAAATACCCAAATGTGAAAAACACTAAGTTTTCCCTGTTAAGTGTGCATTCTTGTAACTGAGACAAGACATACGTCCCTGAAGTCCTTGAGATGAAGAGGAGTATGTGATTAGCATCTGATGGGACTGTACACACTGCAGCAAGTCAGTGGGCCCGGGGATTGGGATGTTTGGAATAGATTTTTCTTTTAAAGTTTAGATTTGACGAACGCATAAGATCTGAACAGAAGGAAGGGAGCAGAGGAGGCAAGACAGAGTAGGGAGATGGCTTAAATAAAGCGACCATAAAGGAATTAGTTCAGAATTTATTAATTCAATGATTATTCTTGAGTACCTACTAGAAAGTACAGCTGTATAGGACAGGATCCTGGCTCTCACAAAGCTGATATTATGGTGTGTTGAGATGGAGAAAAAGAAATGAAGAAAAAAAAGATAGTTTTAGGTTGTCAACTGCAATTAAGGAAGCAAGTAGGTGAAATGATAGAAGAAGATAGCAAAGTTGGCATAGGAATCTCATCAGTGTTTCTCAAATTTTATTTTATCTTATTTTATTTTTGTATTTTAGGGAAGGGTCTACAGGGTGTTCAGGGTCTCACTATTAGATCAGACTCGTAGTGATCCGCCTGTTTACAGCCTCGTAAAAGCTGGGATTATAGGTGCGCGTCACCACGGGCAACAATAGGAGAGCAGTGCAAAGGCCACTATGCTCTTGGGAATTGTCACAGTATAGGGAAGGATGAGACAGCTGACCTGCAGTCTCAGTGCGCTCCGGGGGCGGGGCCAACACGGCAGGCCGGGGATTCAACCTCTGGCCCCTGCACCTGCTTGCAATCAAATTTTAATGTGCATATGAATTGCCCAGGTCGTCTTTTAAGCCTAGGTTTTTTTTTTTTTTTTATTTAAAAGTATGGCATAGGGCCTGTATGATTACATTTTCAAAAACAAAAACAAGCAGAAGAATCCAGTGATATCAAAGGTCCAAGTTCCTAACCACATTTTGAGTAGTAAGGCGTCAGTAAGACCACATGATCCAGGGAAATCAGTTTTCTGTAGTGCAGGAATCTGGGTAGAGCAGGGTGGGAAGGAAAAAAAATATAGAGAAGGTTAAGAGGAACATTTAGGCCTTATTGAGGGGCTCAGAATCTCACAATTAAGAGTTAGGCGCTCAGCAGCACAGCCAGCGTTGAAGATGTTTAATCTGACAGGCGGTGGGGACAAAGGCAAGTGAGGTTTACCGATAATTCTCCCCTTGGGGTACACATGGAAAATAATGCTAGTCCTGCAAGGGGGGCAAAGTAAGCTCTTTCCTGGGAAGCTCTGAGTGAGAGGAGGCACAGGCCAGCCTGCTGTGGATTCCTTTCCATAGGATTAAAGAAATGGGATTACAATGATCCTCCCTTGTAGTGAAGACCCCCTGACGACAGGATGGAAAGAGACAGCAAGCGGGGGAAGACTGAAGAGAAAGCTCCCAAAATTTATTTTTATACCATGAAGCCGGATTTTTCTTAAAATGTTTTTTTCCCCTCTTAATTTTTTTATATGATATAGGATCTCACTATGCAGTTCAGACTTGTAATGATCCTCCTATCTCAGGCTCCCTCATGCTGGGATCTCAGGCGTGTGCCACAATGTGCATGGGGATTTGGGCTGTGCTGCATGCCTGGAGTTCTGGGGCCAGCATGGCATATGGTACTTGGGATCGAACCTGGTACACTTGCCAGGCAGGCGCTTAGACTGCTGAGCTATCTCCCCAGCCCAAGGATGGTTTTTGAGCTAGGGAATTCCATCAGGAATTCCAGAAGGCAGCTGAACACACATGACTACATTCAAGAGAGAGTTCTGCCCAGAAATTAAAGATTTTTGAATCAGACCCCATGAATTTAAGATGAATAACTAAGTAATTCCTTTGAGGGCAACAATAGGATGAGAGCAGTGCAAAGGCCACACTGTGCTGTGGGGAACTGTCACAGTTTAGGGAAGGATGAGGCAGCTGGAGAAGGCAGGAAGGGGCTGGTGCAAAATTCGGGGAGATCAGAAACTGCTAGGAGTGGTGTGTTCTGGGCTGTAGTACTACTGTCACTGCACGGTACTTGTGCATGCAATGGTCCTCTATCTTCAGGCTATAGTTTTATGGTTTTAGGGGTAAGCATTCTGAGAAACTCCTTCCTTCTCTGTAAGGGGAGGAAGAGGCAGAAGAGAAAGTGGCCAGGAAGAGGGGCCTGATGAGCTGACGTGGCCCTCACTCCCTCCGAGCTCCATCACTAACTAGGTGCCCACTCGGTGGAGGCGCAAGAGGAGAGCTTTCCTTACATTTTATAGAAAGCGAAACCTGGAGAGGCTCGATGCGTTGTGAAAGGCACTTGCATCTGTTACCAGTGATCTCAGAACGAAGACTCCAGTTGTCATTCAGCATGATGGCCTTTTTATTTCATTCAAGGTAAACAGGGACAAGTGTTAAAATTGGAGGATACGTAGAGCTAACTTTGGTCCTCCGTCGATGGGAGCCTTGAGATTTTTAAAAAAAATTTTTAAATTTTTATTTTTTTCATAATTTTATTGATAAACAAATAGCAATGAGAGTTTCAAATCAAATCGCTAAGACAGTTTCAATAATTAATACACTGCATACATTCTTCTTAGTGGTTAATTGCTGTACAAGATGCGGACTTGAGATCCTATTTACAAACACCATTAGAACAAATCATTCTATTCATTAAGACAATGTAAGTATATCTATTCTAACCACTTTGAATACACAGGTACAAAATGGACATTCATCTGTATACCCTTTTCTTGTTAAGCTCCATCATTTAAATATTATAGGTGTGTAAACTCAGCAAAATATTCTAAAAGAGTCCAGTAGTCCATAATACTATTGGACCTTCTGCTTCACTGGCAATGTCAGAAATTGTTGACTTGAGTCCCCTACAGCTCAACATAACAACATGGCTTTACTTCTTATACTTCGTTTTTATACTTTTCTGCTGGTTGTTTGAGACCAAGGTAAAGCAGGACCTATGCAACAAGAGTTGTAGCTTTTGGGTCTGATAAGGTCAGTGAAATCCTCTCAGGATTTATCCTGAGATCCCGTACCTCAGATTGTAGAATCTTTGTCAGTGTCAGCCATGTGGATGAGTCACGGCCATTGCTTGGCCAATGTGCTCTCTGTGAAAGCCTGAGAGAGTGTTTTCTCTCCATGTGACTCTCCTTAGAGCCTTGAGATTTTACATCCATTGGTATTGGTCTTCAGCCTGTCTGGATCCAGGACATAAGGTGAAAATTTTAAGCTTATTGTAGTTGGAGTGTTATGAATATGAGAAACCTTCAGTGGCAGCTGTGGGCAGTTCCACAGTGCAGTGCTAGGTGGCAGCCTGACTCTACTTTTAGGTATTTACAACTCCTATGTGGGTCTCTAAACTGCACCTTAATGGAAATTTTTAGACATTTTACAAAGGAGAACTTCAAGAGGAAGCTTTACAGAAATCAGCAAATGATAATGATCCACATTGGTGAACTGCCTTTTTCTCTAAACCACCTTTCTAATTATAAATTACACAGGCAATAGGATGAGATATTAAAAATTTAAGGCAACAGAAAAACAAGCAAAGGATGCAGATAGATATTTCACAGGAGAAGAACCGCATATGGCAACAACCAGATGCAAAATGCTTAACCTTTAATAAGAAGGAAAATTCAAATTTAGTGAGAACATTTTTATTACCTCTCGATTTCACAGAAGTTCTTTCCTGGAGAAAAATTAGAGATGTGGTCAAAGATTTATGCACAAGCATCTTCCTTGATGTTTTATTTATGATGGCTGAAAGATATTAATTCTTAAAAGATGTTATTTCATAAGATGGAATATTATGCATTCTTAATTGATACGACTTTATATTTTAGTCAGCCTCTAACAAAATTATATTAATTATTGCTTATTAATGTAAAAATGCACACATATTTTATAAGACACAAGAGATATGTAGTTAACCCTCATGAGAGAGGGAAAATGTACTGTGGTGATTTGGGGTCATAAAGGTCCTAAGCAGAATCGAGATAAGACCTAAATTTCTACAATTAGGTCAAGGCTTAGCTTGGTGACGAAAGAACAGAGCTCCACTGGAATGGACCACTAATGATTGCATGCAGCAAGAAGCCTGCAGGAATTTTAAGGGCTGGAATCCAGTTCACTTTTTGGAGATCTTTTTCCAGAAACACAGGACTGTGTTTGGGCAACAATGCTACACTTGGGGCTGCCGTCTGCACAGATTTCTGTGACCACTAAGAAGAAAAGGATTTAATAAACTAGAAAGAAACTCAAATCTCTGTCCTGAATGATTAGTAAAAGACTATTATCTGTAAATATTTTGCTATGCTGATGAAGTATGAATGTGCTGTTAGTGTCCTTCTTAGTGCATTCTTTTTGGGCAATATATGATTTTTGTCATAAAAAGTTTTGTAGCAGTTTGGTTTGTCATCTGGTGTAAGTAATGATAAATAAGACTAAAGAAAAATCAATGCAATTATCTCATCAGAGAGGTGCTTTGTTGCATTGTATTAGAAATATATGAATCCCCTGTTCAATTTACTTTTTTACTTAATTTATTGGTTTGGTTACAACATTGTTTTCATCATGGAAATGGTAGATAAGAATGAAGACAATCTTCGACAATTTGGTAAATATGAATCAGGAAACAGAGTCTAACCTTAGCATTTAGTGCCCAGTGAGTCAGATTACAAATCTTTATCTAATTTTTAAATAAAGCCCAGATATGACTCTAAATGAAAAGCACAATCATAATCTAAATATAATCTAAGGCCTGCTCTTTCATTTCCCACTCCTGCAACATGTTGAAAAGCTTACTGAGAGAGATACAGCTTCTGTGATCCTTCTCTGCTTTCAGTAATTTGTGCTTCTAGTTTTTAGTGAGCTGCATAAAATCAACACTGAAATACCCCACTAGAGAACTTTTCCAGATTATTTGCTTTAACAGGAAAACATACGGTGAGACCTCTAAGTTCTGTTTAAAAATCTTACCATGATTAGGAAAACATGCCATGGAAGAGCTCTCTGTGTTCACCGAGACACTCGGCCCTGTCCCATTTCTGGACACCCAGCCTGCCGATGAAGTCCTCCCCTTGGTATAAAGTGACAGTGCTGTGGGCCTCTTACTCTCATTTCCATGGAGAATCGTATAATATTTGATGGGGAAGGAAATTGTGGCAACTGTCCCCCGAGTCCTCTCATTTCACAGATGAGCTCAAACATTGGAGTGGCTTTTCCAGCATAGGTCAAAACCCACTCAGATAGACTGATGAAACAATAGATTTTATTACAATGGAATACAAAGGAATTGTAAAATAACATGCATTGTTTTAAAAATTTGCATACTTGAAATAAATGTTTCGTGTGCTTCTCATTTGTACAACTAATGAGGTGGGGAAAAAAAGAAAACATACGGATTTTAGCAAATGCAGATTGGGGGAAACCGGGAACATTGAGGAAAATAAATGTTTGTGCTTCTTTTATAATTTTATTTTGGTGCAATTTCAGATTGTCTTCATGTTGAGGTTATCCTTGTGTTTTACAAAAGGCTGCTGCAGAATTTATCTTTTGTGCTTGACTTCACCTGTGTAATGCATGTGCTAACGATTCTTGTAGCCCGGATGGTCTTGTGTACCTATCGTTCAGGCCCACATTCCATCTCTCAGTAATGTAGGAGATGAAGTGTTGGACTGCCTGGTGTCCCCCTCATTTCAGACTCTGTGAGAGCAGACAGACCTCTCGCCCAGCCCTCTCACTTTACCTGCAAGGAAATACAAACATCCAGCCCTGGGAACTGGTGTCTATGCAAGCTCACCTTGCATAGACACCAGTTCCCAGGGCTGGATGTTCTTGCTGCCTGAAGTGCAGGGTGTTTTCTATCGCACTACCTTGTGTTCAGGCCTATCTGCTTCCCAGTAATTCAATGCAGAAGATAGCCCTCATTGTTAAAGAGGGAGTGAGGGTATGCCTGGGGACTTGCCTTTGCAAATGGGTCACTGTTGACTTTCACACTTGCTTTTCCAGATGACTGAAGCCTTACTCTGGTCCATTGGTCCTTCCTCACTTCCTCCAACAGGTGGTGACCCAGGGGTTTCAGCTCTCTCTAGGCACTAAAGTAGGAAATTAAAAAAGAGGGAGGAGAAGGAGGAGGAGAGCGAGGAGGAGGAGGAGGAGAGCGAGGAGGAGGAGGACAAGGAGGAGGAGGAGAGCAAGGAGGAGGAGGAGAGCGAGGAGGAGGAGCAGGAGGAGGAGGAGGAGGAGGAAGAGGAGGAGAAAAGAAATAAACTCACTGGGGATTGTTAGGGACAGGTAGTTCCTGGTTATCAGCCTTTCTCAAGAAACCCCTATCCTATAGGATTCAAAACTACTGCACACAAGAAACAAGTGGGAAAAGATGCCCTTTACCGTGTGTGTGTGTGTGTGTGTGTGTGTGTGTGTGTGTGTGTGTGTGTTTCAGACCTTGGGTCTACAATTTAGGCAAGCTCCTTCTCTCCTCTCTGTGTCTCAATTTCCTCATCTATACAATGGAAATCATATCAGTATCTCCCAGTAGGATTGTTGTGAGGATTTATTGGATTAATACACATTTAATATTTTAAACAGTGGCTAGGATATAGAACATATGCCTAAATCTGTGAATTAGTGAACAAAAGTAGATGCTATAGTATTTTCATTCTCAGATCAGCTTGGATAACAAATTGGGAAAATACGGAATTCTCAGGGAAGAACAAGACAAACAGGCAGCTGGAGTGAGATGAGCGGCATCACAGTATTTTGTACGACCCGCCATGTGAAGTAAGGTTCTAAAGACAAGCTACTGCAAATCCACAAAGGCAGAAATCACTTACCCATTTGTGATAGAAGAAAACCGAATTTCTTTATTTGAAGGATGCAATAAAATGCTTGACTTTCAGTGTAGAGTTCAATAAGTTTGGGTCAATACCTGACCCTGTGACCAGCATCGTCACAGAAGAGCCTGTGTTTGCCCTTTCTCTTATCACTGTCTTAGTCAGGTTGACGTGATCCTCGGTGGCCTTGTTCCTTTTGTGGGTACCACTCTGTCCGTTCTCCCCCAGCCACTGGACCGACTCAACCATCACGTGCTCTAGGTTACCTGACTCTGTTGTCTGAAAGCTTCTGGTGGCTCCCAACTCTAACAGAATCGACATGAACTTCATCCAGGACCCTAAAGGCTCTGTGTGACCCAGCCCTGACCCACGAGCAGCCCGGTTCTTCATGTGGCCCTTGTGTTCTGTGCTCCTGCAACACCCATCTTCCTTCAGGACCTTGAACTGGCCAAGTTCTCTCTTATTCTACACTCTGGATGCAAATACTCTTTTGCTTCTTTTTATCCTTCAGGTTGCCCATGTCCTACCCCCCAGGAACATACAAATGCTTTTACCTTATGCACCAAAGGGGACTTTGCAGATGTGATTAAGGATCCTGAGAAGGTAAGGCAGTGCTGACGAATCCAGACAGGTCTAATGTCATCACAATAGTCCTTACAACTGAGAGGGGGAGGTGGGAAAGGTCTAAATCAGAGATGGAAATGAGAGGCTACACGTGGCTGGTAGGACTGTTGTCTTTTACTACAAATGCTGCTGACTTTATAAGCTGAAAAAGTCTGGTATAAATTTCCCTTGAGTACATCCAAAAGACACGCGCCCTACCCTGTTCTTCTTTTTAGGTCCATAAGACACATAAGAGACCTGAGGCCACTAGAACTGTAAGGTAATAAATCCCTAAAATTTGGGATTAAATTTGGTAAGTAACCCCTAAAATTTGGGGTTATTTTTTGCAGTAGTGATAGGAAAGGAATATAAGGTCTCTGGATAACTGTACCTTCTTTTCAAAAATCTCTTTCCTCTCTCCAGCCATTGGAAGAGAACCCTTCTCCCTCCCTCTGCTAACTCTTGCTCCCCTTCCAACCCAGCATAGTCCCTTACTTGTTTCCTCCCCAGCAACACTAACTGTTTGTAATGATCTCTTATGCTTTGTTATCTTTACTAGAATGTGTGCTCTGTGAGGAGAGAGATAACATCTCATTTACCATTCTATCTTCAGGGACTACAAGTTTGTAATTGTGTGCTTAATAAATATTTATCAACAATTCAAGTCTGTATTGTCCAAAACACTAGACGTGGCTATTGATCACTTGCAACTCAGCTGGTCCTTACTGAGATGCACTGTAAGCATAAAAATATTAATGCTTGCAGCCATAGCAGAATAAAAGAATGTAAAATGTCGCAATAGTACTTCTTAGCTGGATGACGTGTTGGGAGGATGACACTTTAGAGTTATTGAATTAAAAATATGTTTTCAAAATAATATTCCATTAGCAAGATCATTGTTTTTTTGCCTTTTTAAATTTTATTTATTTATTTATTTAATTAAAAATATGTTTTCAAAATAATATTCCATTAGCAAGATCATTGTTTTTTTGCCTTTTTAAATTTTATTTA
>NW_004524672.1:6748860-6753870 GCF_000260255.1 Octodon degus
GCACACTCTACATCATCGATCACTTTCCTCTTTGGCCCCATAATCTCCTTGATCAGAAAATTTGGGACACTACTGAGTTACATGACGTTACAGTACAAGTTCTCATATATCTTGAGTCTTAATTGACCTTGGAAGGCTAGGGCCAAAATGTTGGCTTTCCTTGTAGCCCTCCTTTTTCTCTAATTTTGGTCTGCAAACTTAGGTAGTAAGATCATTGTTACCTATTTCTATTACATACTTGGTTTACATTGTAACTCTACTGGACAACATCTATTTAGATTGTTGATTTCTTAAAAGAAAGCCTCGGGGCCGGGGAGATAGTTCAGTGGAATAAGCGCTTGCCTGGCAAGTACAAGGGCCTGAGTTCAATCCCTGGTTCCGAAAAAAAAAAAAAAGAGAAAAAGAAAGCCTCAAAGTTTGTTCCTTTTTGTAAGAAATGTTCTGCATACAGTATAATCTCAATAATGTTTGCTAAATACGTTTATTAAAAGTTTGTAACAGTGTACCAGTGCCTAAAATTGGACCAAAAGAAATTTGTGTCCAACAATTTTTACCACAATAGATAGGATATTTTTCACCTAATTGATGTTCTAATTGCCTTAGAATTATTCTGTTAATATGTGTAATCAACCAGCAAGTAGAAATAGCATTAGCTACCAAATGTTACATAGAATGAGACATTTCATACTTTGGGTAGCAATGGAATTCCACCTTCAGGGAGAAAGTGTTTTCCTCAGAACACTCACTTCCTTATAAAACACTTAGAGCCATCTCTCAGGACTTCCACTAGGGACTGTTTTTCATTCTTTGTCTTGAAATCACTCTGAATGTGCAAGGGAGGGGAAGTATCTCATAAGTTGGGAACTGAAGTCACTTTTAGCCTAGAGTCCTATCCTCCAACAACTTGCTTCAATTTTCTTTAACAGTCACTATTTTGTCTTAAAAATTTATGAGCATATTACATTTTACCCCATAAGATGTCTGTACATTTGTCGTAGTATAAAACTATTACTCTGTCGTCCAAAATCCTAACGTGCAATAAATCCTTCATGCCTTTTCTGAAGCTACTCGTGGCCCTATTGTACTCATAAACCCAGAGGACTACATTGTGAGAAGAGTGACAAAAGAATGACTGCTGTGAATTTTGGGGACCTCTTCGATAGCTGTGATGATGACTTGGCAGCGTTAGAGGGAAGAGGACGGAGTGGTCCTGCCTGTCAATGTGGGGGTTGGGAGTGAGGTGACAACAACACAAAACCAGCAAAAACACACAGATCAGCCCGAAGCACATGCTTATTGCCAAGACAAATAGCTCCATCTTGTCTCTCCCTGTCCTTCATTTCCTTCCAGCTCCAGGCTGTCTCTTGAGATTATATGTATGTCGTATGCACATGTGCTTGAGCATGTTCGTTTGTCTATGCACACTAAAACCACACTTGGAATCTATTTCTCTGTATAAATGCTAGAGGTGTGGGAGGGGTCGTCATCTTTCTAGACTGTTCTCTTCCTTTGCAGAGGCCCGTTGTTTACATATATTGAGAGAAATCCTGCCCCCATCCCCCTTGTTCTGTTAACTGGCAGTTTATATCCACCAAAATTTAATATCCGCATCAGTCCTGCAAGGCAGAGATTGGTTGTTGCTATTTGCTAGATGGGCAGACCAAGTGTCCAATAGGTCACAGATTTGCCCTCCATTCTACCCAGCCTGTAAGTGGCAGAGTGAGGATGAAGAGATCTGGCTCTTAGTCACACTTCTGGTCCCATAACACTTTTCTGCCTCTCCAGCAGGTGCAGAGGATGTTTCCATTTGCTTCTGCAATTTCTTTCTAATGCCTACTTTGTCCCAGGGGTCATCATCAAATTAGGAGAACATACGAAGATGGATATGACATGTTGCCTGCTGGCTCCCAGGCCAGAAACTTTCCCTCTGTGTGACACTCTCAGAGGCCTTGGAGAAGGGTAATAACCATCCAATTACATTCTTAGGGCAATTCATCGTGAGTAGCCCAGAGTTAAACAATTCTTATTTAACATTAGCAGATGGTGAATGAAGCAACAATGTCTGCCACAGACACAAACCAAAAGCAATAAAAGGAATTGGCACTTGAACAGAAAAGATGAACCGCTATTGCTCCAGGTTCTTTGTCTCAATCATTCAGTAAAACAAACAAACAAACAAACAAAATCCCACTTCGTAAATCAGTCGAAGCCGGTCTCATTCTACAATTCACAGGATGTGGTGTTACTTGCTTCGACTGATAAATGGACATCTTTCTTGGACCACTGTCACCAATGCTTACATAACCCACAGCACAATGATTACTTATGTCCTGGAAAGGGCTTCTTTATTTTAGATTACATTATCTTTTCATTTCTTGAATCATGTCCTGTATGTTTTTGCTTTTGAAAGTGAAGTGGATGCCAGCATAGAAAGAGACTTGCCCATCTCTCTACCTGAAATATAGTTTTGAAGGTGAATGATAGGAAACAATGTGTTCATTCTTTACATTTTGTTGCCAGAAGTCTGAGCCAAAGGAAATGAGACTCTGCATTTGCGTAGAATCAAGGCTATGATGAAGTTATTGCTGGCCTCCAAGAAGTGCTGTACCCAGACTGTACAGACTGTGCAAGACTTCAGTGAGTTAGCGCACAGCCAGCTGATTCACACATATAGTTTAGTTGGTGGGGCTCAATGTGGACAGACACAGCTTACCCACATAGAAAAATACATGTATGCACATATATGTGCCTCTGTAAGACATTTGCATGCATGCGCACACGTACACAGAGATAAAAGCTCAGTTTAAAACCCAAGTTTTATTTTAATCCTCTAACTTTTTTCTCTGTATCTTATAATCTCAATTAATGCCTCTGGAGAAGAGAACTGAATTTTGGCAACAGTATGTAACCTGGTAATTGGGCAAAACTCCAACTCATTTCCTAGGATTCTCAAGGGTTTTGCTGAAAGTTGAAAATTAATCTGTAAGCCATTCATTTTTATATTGTAGCATGTGCATTGTGAATATTTTTCCTCCTCTTCCTAGCTTGTGTCTACTTTTAAATTGAAATTAGAAGTGTAACATTTCATTGGATAATCATTCCAGTTTTGATATGCAGTCTGGGCGTGCCCAACATATATCTAATTCTCAAAGTCAACAATAAATTGTCCAAATGAGCACCAAACAACAATACCCATTTGGCTTGTAACCAAGCAGGTAAATTTGCAACAACTTGAAACTGGAAGAATTCTGTTGATGCCTTTGGTCATAAAATATCCCATATATCCATGCAGAAACAACCATGTGCTTCTTTTCTAAATAACAAAACATAATTCTTTGGTGATATCCATACTTTTTCTTTTCTTCCCCCACTTAAATTCATGTTACGATTTAGAAAGTCATACTCAACATTTATGTTTCCCATTTTATTTTATTTATAATAAGAAAGCTCTCTGTTTAGAATAAGAATATTGACTTGTTTACAATCCAAATAGACCAGCACCTTTGCCATTTAAATATTGTAGGTGCATGCATTCAGCAAAATAATCCAATAGAGTCCAGTAGTCCATAATAGTAGTGGGCTATCCATAGGACTGGCAATATCAGAAGTTGTTGACTTGAGCCTTTTACAGCTCAGCATATTAATATGGCTTTACCTTTTATACCTCATTTTTATACTTTTTTACTGGATGGTTAAGACCAAGATAAAGCAAGACCTATATAAAAAGGAATGTAACTTTGTATCTGGCAAGGTCAGTCAGATCCCCTCAGGATTTACCCTGAAACCCTGTACTGCAGTTTGTAGAGCCTTTGTCAGTGTCAGCCATGAGGATGAGTCATGGTCATTTCTTGACCAATTTGCTCTCTATGAAAGCCTGAGAGAATGTTTTCTCACCATGTATGGCAATGGAATACCCATCTCTGACAAAACTAAATTTAAAAAGGGGATATAAATTAAGGACCATTTTGTACCTGTATATACAAAATAGAATAGATATATAGCTACTTTCTCTTAATTCAATGAGAAGAAAGATTTATACTAATCGTGTGTGAACAGGATGTCTTGTCTGCACCTTGTACTATGAATAACCACTATGAAGACAGCAATATGCAATGTATTAATTATTGAAACTATCCTAGTAACCTGTTTTGAAACTGTCTCATTGCTATTTATTTCTAAATAAAATTAATTTAAAAAATAGACAGCACCTCCTCATCTGTTGCCCTAACCCCATGCTCTACCTGCCCAAACAGAATTGTTTATACCAGTTTTGTCACTTTCTTTTTAGAACAACTTGTCTTTTCAAAAAAAATTTCTACTTGATATGTTTGATTGGATATTGGCAGAAATTTGAAGAACAGAGGTAGAATTTGCTGTTACCTTTTCTTTGTAACCTATGATGCTATTTCCTTGTTTTATACACTCTTATTTCTGTGAAATGCTATGTTCTTGAAGCAGTAACTGCAAAAAGAGAGTGAAGCACAAACCAAGATACAGATTTTGCCTGTTGTATTGTGCACCTTGTATTTTGTTTAGGTTTTTCTCATTGATTTCAATTTCAGAAGTTGACATAATTTAATGAATTATTTTTTCTCTTCCCCTTCAAGCTCTTTTGTCCTCCCTTTCTTCCCATTCTCTGACCCTGTTCTACTCTAAGTGTCTTACCTGGCATCATAAGAAGCACAAGCAGGAGAGATGTAGGCTGGCTAAGAAAAGAAATGAAAATCCTAGTTGGGGTGAGGAGTGAGGCAGTGGAGCTAAGTGGACAAAGACAAATGCTTTTAGTTCACAGGGATGAAGGAGCATGGTTCACGGCTGGCAGTACTGACATATTAATTTTGAAACATGTTTAAGTAGAGACATGTAGCTTTCCTTTGTTCCTGTAGATCTCTCTCTCTCTCTGTGTCTGTCTCTGTCCCTCTCTGTCTGTCTCTGTCTCTGTCTCTCTCTCTCTCTGTCCCTCTCTTTCTCTGGGTCTCTGTGTCTCTGTCTCTGTCTCTCTCTGTGACT
>NW_004524672.1:6753970-6755402 GCF_000260255.1 Octodon degus
TCTCTCTCTCTCTCTCTCTCTCTCTCTCTCTCTCTCTCTCTCTCTCTCTCTCTCTCTCTCTCTCTCGTACCAGGAATCTAACTTGGGACCTTGTACTTGCCAGACAGGTGCTTATGCCATTGAGCTGCATCCTTGCCCCCCTGTAGACTTCTCTCTCTTGATTCTCAAACTTTGTCTTATTTCTAACCCTAGAATTGAAAACTGTGGCTTCAAATCTCCTAATGGGAACTTTCTATAACGTTTGACTAGAAACACTAAGTAGCTGCATACCAAAGATGATGTATTCATAACATTTATTTGCATGATTTGTGCTGTGGGATGAAGCCAACCTGGCAACAGGAAGGGGAATCACCATCCTATAAATACAGCCTCAGAGAGTAAGCAATCTTAGAAAGCAGTTACAACATTCTATATAGCATTTTGAGTATGCGATGGTTTTTAGTGCATATTGCATAATGAGAGATATAACTAAGCCTCATATTTAGCAACCCAATTCAGACCTAAATGAAAAATATTTGCTGAGATTAGTTCCTTTTTATGTATGTATGTATGTATGTATGTATGTATGTATGTATGTATATATGTATTTATATTTTAGGGAATGGTCTACAGGGTGTTGAGAGTCTCATTTCTAGATTGGACTCATAGTGATCTACCTGTTTATAGCCTCCCAAGAGCTGGGATTATAGGTGCGCTCCACCATGCCCACTCTCAATTGCCATCTCAGGGCGCCCCAGGGGTGAGACCAGCATAGCAGGCCCAGAGAGTGAACCCCTGGCCCCTATGCCTGCTTGCAGGTGCTTTAATCCTCTGAGCTATTTGGCCAGCCCTAGTTCCTCATTATAAAGCTTAAAACTTTATGAAACTATATCTGGAAGGAATACAGCCACACACAAAGAAATGCAATTAAAGCTTAAGTATATTTCATGCACATACAGAAAATTCACAAATTTTATAAAACTAGAGACAATGTCAATTGATAATGTAACATTTTGTAATACAGATATGATGCAATGCTTGCCAGTTATGATTTTATTTCATGCATTTTGAAAGACATTTCTCATGATTATATCTGATAATCTGAACAAATACTTTGAAGACAGCAATACACAATATAGCAACCATTGTTAATTCCCTATCATCTTGTTTTGAAATTCTGTATCATTTTTAATGTATTTTATTATATTTTATTCTCTTTAAAATAAAAAAAAAAGATTTCGTATGAGTCCTCAGTATAAACACAATTCTGTAACACCACACTTAACTCTTTTCTGGACATCCAAAAGGAAAAGAAGGCATGGCAAGGGTATGCCTACACTCCTAACTCCACATCTAGCTGTGATTCCCAATTTCTTCTTCTTCTTCTTCTTCTTCTTCTTCTTCTTCTTCTTCTTCTTCTTCTTCTTCTTCTTCTTCTTCTTCTTCTTCTTCT
>NW_004524672.1:6756372-6759179 GCF_000260255.1 Octodon degus
CTTGGGCTGGATCCAGAGAGGTTCAGGGAGCACAGGGGAGCACGGAAGCTCTCCCCCACACTCCCTGGCCTGGGCTTGGGCTGGCTCCGGAGGAGCAGAGAGGTCCCCCTGACTCCACGTCCAGACTCCAGCCCTGTGGAATTACCACTGGGTCCAAGCTTTGAGGAGGGCAATGTTCTCCACACACCCTGTCTGTTGAGCCAGCAGAGCTAATGCTGCCGAAAACTTAAGCGATTGTTCTGATACTATCTGTGGGTTCTTGTTTCTGTGGGTTCTTGTTTGGAGCTGCTCATCCCTATTTGCAAGTTAAAAAAATTTAACTGACACTGTAATTGCACACCCTCAGGGATACAATTTGTTAACTGAATGCATGTATACAGTGTACAATGATGAAATCAGGGTGATAGCACTTCCACTTCGTGAAACACTGATCTTTCTTTGTGTTGCTGATCCTTGCCCACTTCTAGTTCTTCATAATGAATCGTTATGAACTCTAATCATTCTGTTGTGCTGTAGAAAATGAATTTATTCCTCTTATCTAGCTATTTTTGTTATCAGATATTTACTTATTTATAAGCTCCAATGTTTGTGCTTACTTGCTTGTACCAGAAAGTGTCTACAGAATATTTTAAAAAACAACCATGGCTTCATATTCCTTCCCTATTGAGAGACTGTGATAATCCAGTTGGTTATTAGTAATTAACAACTGAGTTTAAGTATGAACAGTAAAGATACTACTTGGCAATTAATTCCCTCTAGCTTACAGAAATTGAGAGATTTACTCTTCTGGAGTTGCTAAAATATGAGAAAAATGTTAATCTCAGGATTAGTAAAAAATGATAGACATTTTTTAGAGGCCAGATTATCACATAATGTTAATGATTGAACAAAGAGACATTACTTCACTAAACACTCATTTTGGCATTATGGGTCATTAGGAAATAATTTACACTCAAATATCCACATATGCATGAACTACACATGGTATTACGGATCAATTGTGATATTGCTTCAGTACAGTTGCTTCTTCTCTAACCGGATCGATTGAGCCCTGATCCAAGAATGACAATGGCTGGATTTCCCATCTGGTTCTGCTGTGAGTTGCCATCTATCAGATCCTTTCTCTGCAGCACCTTCTGCTCCAATGTAGTGAATCCCTGTACAGCGCTGCCAGTCAACCATGTGCTGGTCATATAAATGGTCATCAATGAGAAATTTCTGTCTTCCATATGCAAAGCAAACTGCCCTTTGAATTTGTCTTAATTTATCAGCGTTAATGCCTCTACCCCCTACTCATTAGGACATAGCTTCTTCTAACATATTACGGGGTACATCAGACTCTTATTCAAATAAATAGTAATGTATCTTCTTTAATTAGGTAACAATATTTTTAAAAATGAGAATCTCTTTTTAATGCTCTTTTGTTTAGAAGTATTCCATATATATATATATATATATATATATATATATATATATATATATATATATATATATATATATATATATCAGGGTCTCTCTATGCAGTTCAGACTCATAGTGATCCTCCTGCCTCGGCCTTCCCAGTGTTGGGATTATAGGCATGTGCCACCGTGCCACCATGCCTGGTTTTGGGGAACCCAGGATTCTAGGGCCGGCACAGCATGAAGTACCAGGAAAATCAAACTTGGGTCCTTGAGCTTACCAAGCAGGTGCTAAGACCACCGAACTATCTCCCTAGACCCCCCTTCCCATTCTTGAGACTGCCCCATTGGCTGTCTCACTTAGGGTCACATCTGGCTCATTTGCTTGAATTTTCTCTTAAAGTTCACATAGTCTTGGACTATGCTTCTGCAGAGCTTCTTGTTGATGAGTGCTGTGTGGCCGCAATTGTTGTCTCCACGATCCCAGGGGACGGGATAGTGCCCATTCACTGCTAGTTTGATCGCAGTTCTACATAGTGAAAGGAATACGGAAACTGGACTCCACTAATCAGGGTTTCAATTTTTACTCTACCATTTGCTAGGAGAATGAACTTGGCCATCACACATAACATCTCCAAACCCTGTCCTTCCCATTTCTAGAATAATCTTCTCTTGTTGCATTACCATGAAGAGGCCAGATTATCAGGAGGACACTTGTAAAGCCCTTGGCACAAAGCCCCTCAAATGATTAGGATAATTCAGTGTATTGTTATCATGCATTCATTGGGCAAATTAGCACTGAGACCACCTTTTGGAGTTTCACTACTCTTAGACTGATGAATTTCCTTGAGGATATCTTATGGCTGGTGGGGAAGAAAAGATGGATTTAATAGTGTGAGTGGTACAACCATGGAATATAAATCGTGAAACAGTAAAACCCTACTAAATCTTAATAATTTGCTTTCTTCTACTGCATGAAATTAGTATTTGCTTTTCTTGAGGAGGACATTTCTGAAATACTGGTTTGAATCTCTTATCTATGTTTCTGGGCAGACAAGTCCCACATACGCTATAGGTCATAGTAATCAGATTCCCTCCCTAGTGTTGGATGTTCTGATTTAATGGGGGCTTAATTTTCATTACCTCTGCTTAAAGTGCAGCATGCTGGTAGTACGTGTCTCCTTTATAATCCACTGTTGTTTGAGATTCCCACTATGTGGAAAGCTTCCATTTCTGAAATTGTGAAAAAAGTTAACAAGAATAGGTGACTATTTATATTTTCTCACTTTTTGTCCTAAAAAACTGGGAGAAGCATGCCAGGAACAAGAGTCTATCTTCAAAGGATAAAATGGCCTAACAGGTCTGTGAAAATATTGGCACTTCATTTAGGAATTAAGATTGTATTAT
>NW_004524672.1:6759279-6764411 GCF_000260255.1 Octodon degus
TAAGCCTTCATGACTCAATCACTTGGTATTTTACATCTCTCACTCTCTCTCTCTCTCTCTCTCTCTCTCTCTCTCTCTCTCTCTCTCTCAAATAAATAAAAATAAGAAAAAAATAAACCTTTAAACATTGTATTATAGTTTCTGCAGAGCATTATTCCAGGAATTGTTTATTCTATCAGGTATTCATGACATGATCCTTTCTCCATCCTAACACATAAATACCCTGGCAATAATGCAGAGTTTATAGTACTGGGGGCTTCATTTTTTAGAACTAATTTTGCTGATATATAATTGTTGGTATAAATGTTGGCACTTCCTTAACTAAAGTTGTGATAACGGGTATTGCTATAACGAAAACAAATGAGATTAATGGTCTTTTCCAGGTTTTTATCTGGCAGTGGCTGCGAGATTGAAATTCCTTTTGCTTAGCCTCAGACAGGGTTGTATTTTCCCCCAGCCTAAGGGAAGCAATGGAGAATTTACCTGTTTGGTCCTTTTTAGAGCACCACAGTGGAGCCTCATGTGAGGAAGGGCTGCGCGAAAGCAAGTTAGGCTTAGAAGAAAGGGCTCAAACTCAATCAACAAAGGAAAGTAGACTTCTTCTTCTGAAATGAACCTCACTTAATATAAAAAATAAATTAGTAAAATATTAACCCCTTTCCCTAAATGTGATACACAGTGCAGCCAGGACACCTCAGAGTTTTAATGCAAAACACTAAGTTATTTTGAGGCATATCATGGCTCATCAGTTTTGTTTTTTTTTAATTTTTGGAGGATGAGAAGATATAGCATCTTAAATGATAAACTTACAGTGCACAGCTGTCATTTCTCCAAGATTTGCAATTTTCTATTACACTGTTGTTTGTTTGCAGGAGAATTTGTTTAGGTAATGAAGATTTTTCCAGAATTTAAACAAAGAATGAAAATTATAATGAAGAATTAGGGTTCTTCTGTGCCAAGGAATGGCATACCCTCCTGCTCCCCAGTTTCTTCCAGGCATAGCAAGAGCTTCCACATATCGTCATTATTACATTTAGAAACAACACTGTTGAGTAAATATTTGCACTCATATCTTGCCATTCTAGGAAATCCTAGGTTATACAGAGTCTCAGAAGGTAAATAATTAAAGACTCTGCCTTCTTGGGTGGCACAAAGTAGTACTTGATATAGGTTTGAGTATTTCACTTGTCTCTTTGATAATCCATAACTGTCTTCTGTAATTATTTTCATCCTCCAGCCAAGCTAAGATAAAAGATGGAACATGTTTCTTTTGTCTACACCCAAGGAAACTCCGTTATCCTTGCAAGGTCATGTGACAGAGCAGAGCCCAATCCGGGTTGAGAGAAGGAGTCCACAAGGACAAGCTGAGTGAGAGTGGAAAATGGAGTTGTTACCAGACAGCAAAGGCAGTCCTCACTGCTTATGAATATTTGAATAAGTAACTAAAAACAGCTCAGTAAACTCTAAGCAACTGTGACAGCTGAAACTGCCTGGAAACCAGGAGCCTGCAAGGACCAGGATGAAAAGATCACTCATTGCCTTCTAGCTCGTGGTACTGGCGCCCTGCAGAGGGACAATATCAGATCTCCCCTTTCAGGCATAAGCTATGGCAATTCTGATTTATCTCTGCACCCGCAGAAGCCAGATAGCCCCCACACCTCTTTTTTTTTTTTTTTTTTAAATGTATTTGACACAGGGTCTACAGGGTCTCAATACACAGATAGGACTTGTGATCCTCCTGTTTTCAGCCTCCCAAATGTTGAGATTGCAGGCGTGCGCCACCACGCCCAGTCTCAGCGCACCCCAGGGGAGGGGCTGGTAAGGCGTGCTGAAAGGCTGAAAACAGGAAAATCACTATGAGGCGTGGGGACTATCTTGCTTTTGAAGGTGCATGGTACGCCAAGGATTGAATCTCGGTCCCTGAACCTGCTTGAGCAGGTGCTTTAACCTGCTGAACTATGTGGCCGGCCCTCTTGTGCTATTTTTAACTCATTAAAATGCAATGATTTCTAAGGACCAGCCAAATAGCTCAGTGGATTAAAGCGCCTGGTTAGGCAGATGCAGAAAGCGTGCTGTGCCGGCCTCGCCCCCGGACGCACTGAGATGGCGATTGAGATGGGGCATGGTGGCACATACCTGTAATCCCAGCTCTCAGGAGGCTGAACACATGCGGATCACTACGAGTCTGTTGTACATATTGATGCCCTGTAGACCCTGTCAAAAAAAAAAAAAAAAAAAAAAAAAACAAAAAAAAAAAAAAAAAAAAAAAAAAAACAAAACAATGATTTCTAATGCTATTTTCTAGGCAAGAGAATGATCAATGTTTTTTTGAGACCCTGAAATATTGATGTAGCTGTTGTTTATACTCATGGAAAATCGGCCCTCGTCAATCTTTGAAGACCTTCTGTTTGTTCCATGTGGGAAAGGTCAATGAGAACAGAGTCCATAAAGTCAGACTTCTCTGAATAATTCCCTGAAAACTCTAATAAAAGGGTTACCAGACACACGACTTGACTTATATGAGACCACATAGGTTATTGCTTTGTTTTTAGAGTCAGATAAACAGTTGGATTTATCAAATTAGAAAATTACGAACAGATTAGTTTAAGAAGAGTCCTTAAAACACTTGTAGAGGATAATTTCAAAAGAAAATTAAAAATATATTCACTTTTTCTTGGCTTTCTTGAATATGTAGACAATTATTGTTTCAATTATCATTTACAATTTATCAGAAAGAAAAGTAATGCATAATTTTCTAGTTGTGTTTAACTGAAAAGAAAAGACAATTATTTGGTTCCCTTAAGTTTGTGTAGTAAATTCTACTTAAATTCGCTTAACTTCATTCATTTTGATTAATAGTTAAATAAAATGTGAGCCTTCTTATAGTCTATAAATTCCTAATAAAGAGAGAAACTACATACTGTGTATATCTAGTATAGAAATTGCTCTGATTCAAGTCTAGAAGTTAAAATATAATCTGACTGAGGCGAATCTAGGTGAGGTAACTATTCACCCAAGGGATGGATGGGTAGGTAGACAGACAGAGACAGACAGACAAGATGGATGGATGGATGGATGGATGGATGGATGGATGGATGGATGGACAGACGGACGGATGGACGGAAGGACGGACAGACAGACAGACAGACAGACAGACAGACGGACGGACATAGGGAACATGCAGCTTCAGGCAGAAAACCACTTTAGAACATGCCAGAAGATAGTGGCCATAAACATTTATTGTGAAAGAGTTGAAGAGTATTTGCAGTGATGGTGGGAGACCTTAATGGCAGTCCAAGAGCCTCTGCAGACCTTCTGTCCTCTTCTCTGGAATCAAGAATACTGTGATATAGTGAAATCACTATTCTGTTTCCTTGTAATACCTGTCTGGTAATGTCAGCCAGGCCAAAGTTTAAGACTGGTGTTAGGTGGTGACTACTAATATGGCATTAAAAAATGAAACTAGATATGCAGTTCTTGGAGAGGAGAGCTTGAGAGAACAAAAGATGTAGACAGAATGAATATTTCTAGGTCACCTAGAAATGAGCCCTTGAGGGGAACAGGAACAAGGCCACTCGGAGACACTGTGATAGGACAGAAATGCATTTTAATACCTGGATTCAGTCATTTGCAGTCTACTGTTCACTGCGAAGTCTCACTAAGCCCAACAATCCCACTAAACCAGGTGTTCAACCGGAGGTCAGAACTGCTGTCAGCTGTGTATATCTCAGAAAATCATTTATATGCTTGGTATTATTCTTATATCTGTCTGGGATGCAGGATAATTCCAAGGGCAGTTCGGGAACAGAGCAAGCCAACTTTGAAGTCAGAGGATCTGCGTTTGCATTCCTGATGCATCACTTACCAAGCTGTGTGAGCTTCCTGAACAGACCCCACTTAGGATGACCATGCGGAGCCCCCTCTGGGTAAGCTGCTGGTGGACAGAAAGAAGAGGCAACCACATGAAGTGCCCCACAAGTGGATGCTCTGATAAATGCTCATTTTCTTCTTCACTTTACTCTAAAGTCCTTTCCTACTTTACATTCTACCAAGTGCTAATTGAATAAAAGTTTTTGTGCAGTGCATTTGAATAGATGTAGGATTCATCCTAGACTGGCTGTTGTCACAGGGTATACATTACACACAGTCCATATGATTTTATCAGTTAATATTAGTGATGCCCAGGAAATATCACATGAGGAATTAGGAGATGAAGAGAACTAGGCTGGTTAGTATCATCAAATCTGACATCTCTGATACTTTTTTCTTTAGTTTCACAGATTACTGCAGAAATGTTTTGTATCACTGTGAAATATTTTAATTTCAAAGGTCATAACTTGGTCAGAGTTTGAAAATTAAAGTCATCTCCAAACACTAGTCCTGGGCACCATGATTATTTGTTAATGTGTGCTCATTTGTCATTTGCAAGATTGGTTTTCAAGCCAAATAAAATGAAACAATGCATATAAGCAGGTCATCTTACAGTGGCTCAGAAAACAGAAAACACTCCACCAAGTGTACAACAGCCTCTAGCAAAAAGGAGTTTCCTACAATTTATACTGAAATGTGTGGCAAAAGACTCCTGCCCTGGGAAAAGCCACGTCTGTTATAAATCTTGTAAAACGACTCAACTGGCATTGAGATATCTTGCCTATAGTAGAGCATCTCACTTGGGCTTAGTGTTTAAGATGTTATTTAAAAAAAAACATGTTATTCTTTCCAAGAGCTTCTAATTAGAACTGGCCTACTTTTCCTTCAGAATAAATAACAGTGCATACATACTTTGAAAGATGATATCAGCACTAAGTTAAACAAAGCAGATCTACGTGCACTGCCACAGGAAGACACTTTCTACAATGGCATCTTGGATCAGGAACACTTCCATTTGCAAACACGTTAGTTTGCAGACATAAGCATTGGACAAAATTTTATTTTTGTTTGCAGTTTGCATCAGGGGAAAAACACAACTTTGGCCATCTTTCCCACACAAATACAAATGTGGCCATCTTTACCAAAGTCATGGAACATATTAAATTCCTGGACCAAGGTATCACTGCGTTTTTGTTAGAAAAAGAGAGTTACTGAGCAACATGCCCAACAATCTGAAACAATATATCTTGTTATGATATATA
>NW_004524672.1:6764511-6780694 GCF_000260255.1 Octodon degus
AGAAAATACTTGATACAGCCTGGAGTTTAGAACAGCCAATAGGTCACTTTAAAAAAAAAATATTTCCACTGTAGTAACTTCATTGCAAATGCAGTATTTTTGCATCCAAAAATTTAAATTTAAATATGAGCTTAGGTTTTACAATGGCTGGGCTGTCAAAATGTTCCTTCTATTCATCTTCTAACCTACCTGTTTCCCCAGGTATAATACTTGAAAAACTATCAGCCAAATGTAAGATGAATTAGCTTTTAGTGTTACCTCTTGTGTTTTTTTTTTTTTTCCCAGAATCTATTCCTGACTCTTCCATTAGTCATTGGTGTGTTCAGAAAAGTCATTTCACCCTCAGCTTCCTCATCTATAAGATAAAAGATTTTTAAATAAACAAACTGACTGGGCAGAGCATTTCCAGCTCTCAGATACTGTGATCCTGTTGGAAATGAGTGCATTTCATGGTCTTCTGCAGTATCGTATTTTCTTTCCTAAATTGTGTCTTTTACTTAACAACTCACAGCTTATAACTTTATCTGAGCAATGGCAAAGAAATCATTGTGCTCTCTGTGGTCTTAACTGTTTGGTCCTGAGTATCATGAAAGTGACTGTGGATCAGTAACCTCTTCCAATCTTTCCAAACTTGAGGTTGGAAAAGAGGTGGGTTTTTCACTAGGGAAATGTTGGTCGAGGGCGTCTCCACATCACAGTGGGTGGTACATCCTGAAGGAGCTCGCTGCTCTTTCTCCTGCTCCTGGCTTGCTGGTATTTGGAGGTGCCCTTATCCTACCTTTCAGAAGACTCAGAGATGTGGTCAATGGAATTGGTGGAACAATATGTCATGAACCCTCACTGTTTTTATTATTTAACTGGCCCACGGGATGCCTTTGCCATGAGCTGTTGTTCAAGTGAATGCAATGCAAATAAAGGCTACCACAATATGCTCAACACCATTTCAGTTATTTTGCTTTCTCTGGCCAAAGTGAAACCGAGAATTACTCTCTTGTGAAGAACTGGATAAACATAACTTTAAGGATCGCCCACAGCGTGTAGAGGAATGAAGGGAACAGAAGATTCTGTGTTTGCCCTTGGAAGTTTAAGTTTCTGTTGCTGGAGACAGAATGGAAACAAAATAAAGCCACAAAAGTAGGACATTATGTGCCATTAAAGAAAATCTTCAAAGATAAGTGTACTGCATGAAGAATGACAAAACTATGCTCTAAGGAATGACTGAAGTGGATTCTTGAGGGCTTTAAAGGAAACATGTAAGAGAGAAGAGTCAGAGATTTTTATGGTATCTATATTACAAAGAAATTTCTATGATGATTTTTTTTTAGAATGTTCGGTTAGGCCTCATTGGATTGATTTTTACTTTGCTAGCTAAAATAAAGTTATCATTTTTATATTTCCAGGAAATTAACATGAGGAACTCAGACATCCAGAAATTGAAGAGATACTTTCTATAGATATCATCCCCCAAGTGGGCTGTACCCTGGAACGCTTACTGGGGTCAGGGAAGAAAGCACTAGAACATTTAAAACTTAGTTTTTACTCTATTCTTTAGATTTTTCTATTTTAATATTTGTTTTATAATACTCACAACATATTAGTAAATATTACAAGTATCTAATTTATAAATAAGCTTTCACAGTTGGAGCCTAATACTTACTGAGTGTTAATTCTTAAAAAATATTTGTCAGATTCTGCTTTTTTGTTATTACTATGAATAGTTTAAATGATACAGGGATATATTAGCTAAAATATTTAGAAAGCAATGCTTTTGAAAAAATAACTCCTAAATCAGTTTATCCTGTAAATAGTATCTTTTCAATAAGAAATCTTACAAAAAGCAAATCTAACATTTTAAAATGTATTATGGATCACTAAAGTGCTTCAGTCTGGAAAAGTTTGTAGAAAGGGCAATGATTAACAGGTGGAGAGTCTTTCTTGAGTTGCTTCTGGCTTCCAAACTAGGAAGCCATCAGGGATTTTCATGTGGGTAAATAGCTCTGAAGATAAGAAATCTTTCTTTCACTCTTAGGGTTTTACTGGGATCCTTTGATATTTCTGTGATTAATGGACAGTACAGAGACTTTGACGCTGAACTACCGAAGCTTTTCTCATTGTGCTGTTCTGAATTCTGTGGAGCCTGCTGTGTCTCTGCTGTCCTACCTCACACCACGTAGAGTGTGTCATTGTATGCCACCAACCTCATCTCCCCATTTATTTTCTGTCACATGTCCGCCCTTGTTCTACAGCATGTAGGATACTCCTATTGAATTTTCTGCTAGTTATGTGAAATTTCTTGAACAACAATTGGATATTTGGTTTTGATTAAAGGATTCCCTACTGGCTATATGTCTCATGGAAGGGTGGGATATTGCTCTCTTATTTCAACAGTACTTTTCAAGAAAGAACAAGATGGCATTTGGTTAAAAACTATTACAACAAAACCCTAGAATATCCTTTTGACTTGTAAAGTGGCTTGTTCTCCACTCAATAAAAAAAATAGAATTGCATCAGTGGCATATGCATGGTACAGAAAATTCTTAATATCTGTATTAGTGAAAGTTCTCCTGAGAAAAAGAACCAAGTAGAAGTGGGGTGTGTGTGTGTGTGTGTGTGTGTGTGTGTGTGTATGTGTGTGTGCTTGTGTGTGTGTGTGTGTGCATAAGAGAGAGTGGGAAAGCAGTAGCAGGAGAAAGAATATAAAGAGGAGAAGAAGAAAGAGGAGGAGAAGGTGGATGAGCAAGAGGAGGAGGAAGGGAGGAGGAGTCACTCACTTAAGAAATTGGCTTGTGCATTTGATCATAGAGTTATGGTGTCAAGGGCTGATGGGAAGGCCAGATGGATGAAAAAGCAAAGGAGGAGTGGAACTGCAGCTGAAGAGCAGACTTGGTCTGCTGGCAGGATCCCTTTGCTCTCTGAGAGGCCAGTCTTTCTTCTAAGCCCTTTATCTAATTCAACAAATACTGTTCATATCATGGAACATAATGTGATTATGCAAAACCTGCGGACTTAAATGCTAATGCATCTAAAAGTACTTTCCAGAAACATCTAGAGCAACGTTGGACCAAATATCTGGGTATCATGGCCTTATTAAGTGACATAAAACTAACCATTAGAATGAAGTCCTTGGGAAGTTCTACACTTGCACTACCTTATGATTTGCTACAGGACCATGCTTGTGCTCCAAAGTGCCTCTTCATATGGCCTAGTTATGACAAAATAGTTACAATTTGGTGATTTTGCATTATGGTTATTCCCCTCATGGAGAAATTAGAAATCAGCTTCGATTATTGAGAACATGAACTTTCTTTTTCTTTTTTTAAAATTTTTTATTCATTTTAATGAGAAAATGAAACATTTAAAATAGCAATGAAACATTTTCAAAACAGGTTAGTAGGACAGTTACAACAATTAATACATTGCACATTATTGTATTCTAGTAGTTATTCAGAGGATAAGATGTAGACATGACATCTAGTCTAAACACTATTAGTACAAACATTTATTCCATCTATACTATCTTGTATATACATATTTTTTTCACTACAAAATGGTCCTTTATTTATATCCCCCTTTTTTGTTTTGTTTTATCAGAGATGGGTGTTGCATTGCTGTTAGAGAAGCTGTATTTGGAGAAGTCTTTAAAGGACCTTTTCATACTTGATGCCATTCCAAATATTGTAGATGCTTGAGTTCAGCAAAATAACCCCATATAGTCCAATAGTCCATAATAGTAGTGAGCCACAAGCACAACTGGCAATTGTCCAAAGTTGTTGACTTGAGTCTTTTACAGTTCAGCATATTAATATAGCTTTACTTTTTATATCTTGTGGTTACGCTTTTCTGCTGTATGGTTAAGATCAAGTTAAAGCAAGACCTATATAACTAAAAATGTAACTTTTGCTATCTGACAAGGTCAGTCACATCCCCTCGGGATCTACCCTGGAACCATGTGCAATACCTTGTGGGTCTTTCGTCAGTGAGGAGATGGACTTTCCATCAAGCCAATTTTTAACCAGATCTTGTCTACAGGTCCCAAAGGGGGAGGATCTGATTGCATGATATGTATGGTGCCCACACATGAGTGGAGTGAAGAAAAGAACAGCAGGTGCTGTGGGCAGAGAAGCCTCCCCCAACCTCCTCCCCAGTGTGGAAAGCAATCATTAGTATTTCACTAGATCCATACTTTTCTGAAACAATGTATTTTTGACAGTTTAGTCATTTTTACATAGTGAAACTCAACTGCTGTGAGAAACTAATGTTATTAAAAGTCATAGCCAGCATTTACAGCCAAAATAACTTCAAAGAGTTTAACACAAAAATTGCATTTTCTAATGAGTTCCCATTTCCTTTCCTTAAATTGGATGAGCCTGCTGATGTATATTAGAAGATTTTTTTCTTTTATTTAGCATTACTATAATACAGTGTTCTGTACCCTTCAGTTAACGTTGCCAAGGCATCTGAGATATCAGATATCATTCAACTCTTGTACCAGGAATAAGCAGAGCCTAAACCTCCTCTCCAGGCAGACACTTCCTCTGGTGTATGTTGGGGAATGGTGTTGCTGCACTTGTGTCCTGCCTGAGGTGCTGCCTGCCTACTCCTTATCCATATTTCAGCTGTACCCATGGCCTCTGGCTCTCTAGAGCTGTTGCTGAGGTACCCTATGCAGTGCCCCTTAATTTACATTGTCTGGCAGAGGAGTAATGTGGGGCTGACCCCACTTCCTTTTACCAGTTTGTCCTTTATCCTCACACTACATTATGCACCCATGTCCCATGGCTCTCTTGAGCCTGTTGAGGTTGACCAAAACAATGGACGTATAGGTGGAGAGGATATGGGAGAGAAACAAAGACCCCACCAAACCAACATCTGCTGTTGGGCCACCACTGTTCTTGAGGTTTCTTTCTCCTTTTCTGCTCAAATTAGTTTTCTATTATAACAGTGTCTTTTTCAATTTCATCCAGCCTTTAAAAGTGCCTTCTACTAACCAAATATTTGTCTCTTCCTACAGTTCCAACTTCACTGGTCTATTTGTTCAAGTTAGACCTAATGAGTCTCAGATGACATCCTGGTGGCTTTAGTAGGATAGCATTCATAAGCCTACATCCAGGTTGGCGTAGCCACTTAATCCCAGTCACTTTAACCACTTCTTAAGGTGTAAGGTACAGGTGTCTTCATTCTTCTGGTGTTCAAGTGAGGAACTGTCTATTCAGACACACACACACACACACACACACACTCAAAGATCTGGTTGCATGTGCATGCATGTTAGGATAAGCTTAATTCTAGGAGACAGTAATATCTAAATATATATGGAATTGATATTTTCCAAGCCATTCCATACCACAGCTCTGTCTACTAAGGATGTCAAATGTTTAATATTACTCTATGTAGAACAGTCATAGCTACTCTTTGTTCTCAATCTCACACTGTCCCCTTGGACTTGCAAAGCCTAAAGACTGACTAAGAGATTGAGGTTATTATTGAGCACTTGCCTGGTGGGAAACATCTCTCAGCACACACAGACCAAGCTTTGAAATTCCCTGTGCTAAACTAGGCAAAATTTAATTCAAAGAAATGCATTGCCATTCCATTTTCTTGGTTAACCAAGGAAATATGATATGGAAACATACCACTATGTGCCATTAAAATACCATAATAGTGGTGGTGATGGTGATGCTGATGGTGAGACCCACGATACTCTCCTACTTGAGCAGAAAATTGTGAGGCTATAGTGTGGTGGACACAAAATTTCAACTGTAATAGTTAAGATTTTTAGTGTTTCTTCACATAGGGGAGTAAAAGCATCTTATAGCTAATTTCTTCCTCCCTGAGGAAAACAATTACATTTGTTTGGGGAAAATTCCTTAATAAACTGCCTGGAAATGTGAGGTAGTTCATCTAGGAATATATTGGAAGCAAGGAGTAAGGAGACAGAGTTTCTCTTATATAAATATATCAAATTAATGGGGAGAGTGGGTAAAAGGCAGCAGAGGAGATATACCAGCGTAGAAAGGGCAAGTGGGAAACACTGAATCAATGTATAAACATTTGGACCCCATGCTGACAATGATTATTAAAGGTCTAGTTAGAAATGGAGAAGAGTAATGCCCAGTTTTTGTTTGCCTGCTGAAGATTTCTCTAACTACATCTCGTCTTGCCCAGTGTTTATTTACAAGAGTTGCATTATATGAACAGGCTGGAGTGAGTGTTTGCCCCGAGAGTTTGGGAATGTGGTAAAGACAGGCACCAGGAAAGTAATCCCAATGTGTGAAACAAAATGTAGAAAACAAAAATTTAGTGAAAGTGAGAAATTGGCCAAAGCTAACTAAAGCATAATAGAAACCTCAGGAC
This sequence comes from Octodon degus, assembly GCF_000260255.1. Lineage (NCBI taxonomy): Eukaryota > Metazoa > Chordata > Mammalia > Rodentia > Octodontidae > Octodon > Octodon degus. Next base: position 6,770,866 of record NW_004524672.1, read on the forward strand.
ATTCTACATGTTACCAGGGAGACTTTTGGATTTCCCTTAGAATGTAAAATAGCATTTAAAAAACATCATATACAGATTTGAAGGGGCAGAATGTTCTAAAAGAACACATTTGTTAAATTTTTGGAATGTAGAAAGAACAATGGAGAAATAGTGATTTGCCAATGCAAATATAAACAATAAAAGTCAAAACGGATGTTGTGAAGGCAATGACATGGATGTACATTTTGAATTAACTTTATTTGCTTAAGCAGATGAAAGAAGTACCCAGTCACCATTTTCCAATAATTCCCAAGAAATCACTATTAATTATAGAGGAAAGTGTTTTCCCATAAGAATCTCAACTGCAGTCTGTGAGAGGGCATTATAGTTCCCTCAGTATATCCAAGTCTTTAAAGGGGTAGCTTTAAAATTTGAAGCATTATTAGATATTTTATATATGAACTATATAATAGATCCTTTGGTTTTTACATTAAAATTCACATGCATAGTATCTTTAATAAAACCAGCACTCTAAGAAAATTCTCAACTGTGTGCTCAGTCTTACTCTAGATCCTCCTTCCTAGCTCTAAAAGTGCATTTTTTATAGAGTTATTTATTGACTGTCTCCACAGGTAGTCTATGAAAGCAGAAAATTTTTGTCTTATTTATTGCCATAACCAGAACATGAGGTTAGTGCACATTTACTGAATACATGCATAATCTTTGACTTGCCTATCCTGCCATTCTTATTTTTATATCCGCAAGAATATAAGTAAACTATGCAGAGAAGTCTTAGATAATGAGATCTGTTGCCAAGAAATCCCAGAGTCTTGGTGCACAGTAGAGATTGTACTCCCTAAACAGGTAAACCTCAAGTTAGCATCCCTTTGTCTGTGCTTACATGACCCATTGCAGGGCTTACAGCTTAGGGAGCTGAGTTTGATCTATATATTGGCACCTAATGACTGGATTTCTCTTGGCTTCTTGAGGTGTCCCTTCTGGCGTTCCTTCTCTAGCCTTCCCAAGAGAAGGTAAATTGGCTGTGTCTACTCAGCCAGCATGGAATGCGGCCTCTGTAGGGCTCCTCCTGGCCAAAACACTAATCCTTGGTCCAGTCTGTGAAGCCATATTGAAACGTTGCCTATTTTCTTGTTTTTCCAGAAGAGAATGATAACCAGCTGCATAATTTACAAGCACAATCTGCCCTGGATTTCTGAAATAAGAAGAGTACAACTTTCAACTAGCAAACTCACTTCCACAGAGAAGAGAAATAATGATAAATGTCCTAAAATTTTGCCAGTGAGAAGAACGAAACCCTGACAAGGAATTAGCATCTAGAGGGGGCTGCAAACTTGCTGTGAACTGCATTAGTGTGTCGTTCCTGAGCACTGTCTTCAGTTTCCATTTTCATTCCGCGTTCCCAGTGCTTATCCTGTGCTGGCGTTCTCTCCCTTTCATGGATGAAAAAAACTGAAGTCCACAAGTGACATCCCACCTGAAGTCACACAAAGACCGCAGACAAAGCTGAAGTCCGGAACCCGTAAGTCCTACTTTATTTTGTCTTCTGCAGTGTTTGGCTTCATTTTATGACAGCGTTTTCATTTCTAAGAACACCACCAGGGAGTGAGGGCATTGGAGTGAGTGGACTTAAATGATTTAGCATCACTTTATCTACAGATATATTTTTACTTTTTTAAAACACTTGAACAACTGTCTGAAGAAATGGTCACAAGCGTTCTTCAAATACAAGACTTCATTTATCTCATCTCTTGTTATTCGCCAAGTACCTTGTAGAGGGTATTCCATGGCAATATATTTGTTTAAACACTCCTGACCTGGGAGATAGTTCAGGGTCTGGGAGATAACTCAGCAATCTATGCACCTGCCTGGCAAGTGCAAGCACCCAGGTTTCCTTCCCAGTACCACATGCTGTGCTGGCCCCAGAACCAGGGTGCTCCGTGCCAGCCACCGTAACCGCGTGTGGTGGTGCACACCTGTAATCCTAGTGCTGCGGAGGCTGAGACAGGAGGATCATTAAGAGTCTGAGCTGTGTAGTGAGACTATGTACTAAATAAATAAATAAGTAAATAAATAAATGATTGAAAAAAAATCCTAAGAGTGTAGCATTACTAACCCTGTCAATTTCTACATATTTATGGCGAGCCATCTTCTCTCTTTTCCAACTTCTACTATTAGAAAAGTCACTATATACTCATCAAGGTGTCCCTCACTGTTAATTCTTAAGAACAAAACTGAAGTAAAATATATCTGTGATACTTGTTTTCTGACAGTCTCAGTGACCACATATGGATATTTTTTAACCCTGAGTACAAAAGGCCATCTCTTCATTTAGAGCAATTTATTTGTGAGGTACAGAGTAAATGGGCCCAGGAAATGTCTCTCCCCTAGAGTTTTTAATTCCTCAAAGAACGTAAAACATGCATATGACATTCAATTTGTGCACATCATATATCTTTTTGTCTTTATTCACTAATCTCTTCATGAACTCCTTTCATATTGTCATTTTGACCGCTATTTCATTTAAAATTTATTACTTTGTCCCAAGGATGCAAGATATTGAAAGACATACTTCAGAGAGGTAGCCATCTATATTTTGCTTTAGATTTACATGATCAAATTCTTTTTATTTATGCTTGACAAGAAAGGAAATTATAAAAACGCAGGAGATAGTGTTTCCAAATGCTAATACATCTTCTGGAGCAGAGATATGAAAATGCAAAGTCATGATGATGGTGTGATGATGTGCTTATTGTTAATGATAATATTAAAGGAAAAAGAGCGTTGGAGATTCTTTAAGTAACAAGTTATCAATCCTAGATAATACTGTCAGACAAAAGACAAAAGCAGCGCTTTCTTATAAATTGCTGAGCATTGAGCTTTTTTTTTGTTCCTTTTGTTTTTATGGAACAGAGGATTGAACTCAGACTCTTGTGTTTGCCAGGGAACAGCTTATTCTACTGAGCCATCTCCCTGTCCCCTTGAGCTTTAATTTTAGAAAGTCAAGGTATCTTTTAACTTCTGAAGTTACTGCTATAGGTGATAAATTATTTCCTAGGGCATTTGTTAGCTGCTGTCATGCTAGAGAATATTTTAATTTTACTCAATAAAAAACACTAACAAATGGGGTAGTTTATTTTGTTTCCATTCTGATAATTGTTGCAGTTCCAAGTTCCTGGAGGCAATGTTGCATAGACATGAATTCAGAGTCAGAGGCGATGAGAATCTGTGCCACAGCTTGAATGTCTGCGTCTCCTAGAGAGTCATCTGTTGAAACTGTAACCTGAAGTGTGGCTATATTTGGAGACAAATCCTCTAAAGAAGTAATTAAGGCTAAATGGTGCCTGGGGGTGGAACCCTGATCTGTTAGGATTAGTGTGCTATTAGCTTTTCATTGCTGTGACAAAATACCTGGGGATCTGTGATGGAGATTACTTGGTCCCTAGGCCTTCCCCTGAACTATTACTGGAAGTTCTGCTACGCCCTGGCCCTTGTCTTCTGTATGCTTGCAAAATCCACACCTCATGGATGATGCGATCTTCTGCCTGTTTGAGCACTCATGGCTAACTTAGCTTCAAAGGGCTCAAATAGTTGAGCGCAGAGAAATGAATCCTTAGGAACCCTATTCGGGGGACTCAGGGGCTCTCTTCTCAAATGCAAAGTTCATATTTTTGTATCCTTGGGCCTGTGATGGCTGGAGTCTTGCTGATTCCTGGGTATCCTCAAAGCAGCCTTCTCTGGGTTCTAGGGCAAAGCAAATGATTTCTTTTCAGTGGAGCTAATCTTTTCAGCAACCTTACATGCTTTGGTCCCAGCTATACATGAACTTATTTTTTGATCATATGCTAAGTTTTTCAACTCTTTTCTCTCTACTTTTGTCCCTAATTCTGCTGCAAATACGGTGGGGAAGAAACACTAGCAGTTTTTATGTCCTAGCAAGATGCAGACCAACCTGAGATTTCCTCTGCCAGATTAAGTAACCTGCCACCTTGGAACTCAGACTCCCACAAAGTCTCAGGGTAGGGACAAAATGTAACAAGTTCTTTCCTGAAGGTAAAAAACTGTGGGCCTGAGACCAGTTCCTAACAGAGTGCTAATTTCATCTGAAAAGTTCATTGCAGAGTCTTTTCTTTTCACATTCCCATCAGCATCGTGATCTTCTGAACTCACACCAGAATCACCCAGTAAACTTCAGGCAAATTCCTCCAGGGCTGCTCTAGCCCACATGTCCAAACCTTTCAATATGCCCTCTGCAAGCCAATTCCAGCCATATTGTCATGTGTAGCCATAGCAAGGACCCCACTGCTGGTGCTGATTTTCTGTTTTCATCTGTTTTTCTTCATTAGAAAAAAATGCCTGGGACAGTCAAACTAAAAGAGGAAAAGTTTGATTTGGCTCATGATTTCTGAGGTCCTAGTTTGTGGTTGGTTTGTTTCAAGGCAGAAACATGGTGGAAAGGCATTAAGGGCATTATGGTGAAAAGCTGGTCACATCACAGCAGCCAGGAAGGATGGAGGGAAGGTAGTAGATAGAGAGATGAGAGAGAGAGAGAGAGAGAGAGAGAGAGAGAGAGAGAGAGAGAAGAGAAAATACAGAAAATAACACATATTGCTAGGGCTTTTTCCTTCTTCCTTCTATCTGGGTTTTAGCCTGTTGGATAGTGTTTCCCACACTTAGGGTGGGATTTTACTCTTAGTTTGCTATACTTCCTGCCAGTCACCTCTGGGGACACCTAACAGGCAGGCCAGAATTGTGCTGCAGCAATTTCTTAGGAATTTCTTCATCCAGTCATTATGACAAAGAACATTAACCACTGATTTTCTGGTAAGAAGCATACCAGATAACTTTGGCTTCCCAGCCTGCTGTATACCCACAGATGAAGGAAAGGCAACAACAAGAAAGTGGAATAGAGGCCTTACTAGGTCTTGTGGAGAACTTGGTCTTGGACTTGCTAGCTCCTATGCTGTGAGCAAGTAAATTTCTGTGTCAAATATCTAAACCATGATATTTTGATTATCTTTATCATTCTCAAAAGTATGTAAATATCCCTATCTAATGCCAGAACATTTCTAGGTGATCACTACAGTGTTCTACTGTTATTACTTAAATAGATGTTCTCAAGAACTTGGAGATTAGGGTAGTAAGGCTGTGTGGGTTTCTCCAAGCCCGGAAGCACTGTACTGTAGCATTATAACACCAGAAGCATAGTAGGTTCTAATTATTTAGCACATCATTTATGTCAGGCACAACTAAACTCTATAAGCATAAAATCATCTAATCATTCAACAACTTTCTTAATGAGTCTCTCTTCACTTTTGTTTTTTTTAAGCTTCCATAGAGCTTTGGGCTATTTAAGTAAAGCACAAGCTTACATGAGAATCAAGAAATTCAAACCTGGGTTATCTAAAATTGAACTTCAAGGGCTTAGCTAGCCATGCCCACATGACAACTGTGCTAGATGCGTTTAATATCTAAGAAAATAATGTGTCAATCAGGAGACTGATTAGTGAGCAATAAAGCCCAGAAAATGAAGAGTGAGAACACAAAAGCTGTCATAGTTATTCTTATGACCACTGGGTGACTGATTCATTCTTGGTACTGATCACATCAGCTCCCAAAAGTGCAAAGCTGATAATTGAACTTAGATTATTGATGAAAAGAGAAAGCCACTACCAGCTCTACTTTATTTACTCATATTTTTTAAGGTTTCCGTGTGTGTGTGTGTGTGTGTGTGTGTGTGTGTGTGTGTAGAGTCTCACTATGCAGCTTGGACTCATAATGATCCTCCTGATTCTGCCTCCCTAGTGCTGGGATTACAGGTGTGCACCGCTACACCCAGGCTTACACATATTGTTTGTTTTCAATTATTGATAAACTTTTAAGACCTGAAACTACTACAGTATTTTATTTGAATGTTTTCAGAATTATTCTCTGCTTGCAGAAATATTCAGGAAATAGCATTCAGTGCATACTGGTTTTATTTCCTTAATCTCACAGGTCACAGTGTGAGGCTTTCTGTAGGACCTCAGAGATTACCTTGGGTACTGCTTATTACTCTTTTGTGTGTGTGTGTGTGTGTGTGTGTGTGTGTGTGTGTGCAGAGTCTCACTAGGCAGTTCAGACTCATAGTCATCCTTCTGCTTTCTGCCTTGCTAGTGCTAGGTATGTGCCACCATGCCCAGATTCCGTTGCCAGCTTAATGCACCTGGGGGCAGGACCAGCATGGCATGCAGTGCCAAGGACCAAACCCTACACCCTGTGCTTGCCTAAGCAAGGGTTTAGTCCACTGAGCTATCTTGCCGGCCTGCTTATTATTCTTAATGCTGCCTCTTACTGATTTGCAGCTGGACCCTCCCATTATACCAAATACTTTTTGTTTGTGTAGGTAAACTGTAGGCAGGAAATAAACAATTAAATCCTAAAGTGACAAATAAGTTCTATTTCAATCTCTCATCAAACTGTCACAGAATTTAAAAATATAGGTAAATAAATTATATATATATATATATATATATATCTCCACAAGGTTTTATTTTGACATGAAGTTTTTACCCCTGCTTTTATCAACCAACACCTTCAAGCTGAGATTTACTCCTTATTTTGGTTTTTCACTTCCAACTGAATATAGCATTCTGCAGGTACTTCCTTGTTCAGACTTACAATTTTCAAGTCAGATGTACCTATTTCTTTCATTTATTAGGTTTTCAAACAAATATGATCTTCTCTTGATTCCTGTAAGTAATGTGAATCTTTGAAAGGCATGCCAAAAATGTGCAAATCTATCTCAAAAGTGGGAGGTCTCCACTGTCAAGAAAATCTGAGGATGATCCATACTTACTTGCATGAAAACAAGATAGTGGGATACAATCTACACCTACCTGTGGGTGGGAGTTCAATCTAAAATACCGACATGACAATGCTTATTGATTTGCTTTAGTGAGCTAGAGTTCACCAGGCAAGGATGTGGCTAAATGGGGCTTCCTATTAGCTTTGCCAGTCTGCCCTGCTGCCATCACACAGATGGGAATTCCTGGAATGAACACCTGGGCTTTCTGTTGGCTGGACTCATCGGTGGAAGAGATTGTGCACTCATGTTTGGTGAATGCTTTCTGTAACAGCCATTACTAAAGCCTGTCTTTGACCAAGAGTTTTTTTAACCACAAGGATTTAAAGCAGAAAATGGCCTATGCATTTTGGCCATTTTCTGCTTTATATTCTTGTGTGTCTCTTCTCGGAAGAGCAGGAACTGCCAAGTCCTGGTGTTTGCAATGAGGCTGTGGATCACTGTTCCATAGTGGGATAAGCCTGTGAGGCAAAAAAACGCTTCCCAGCAACTCCTGAGGCACTGGGTCTCAGCTTCCTGTCATACAACTTGTTCATGGAAGCTTCAGTGGGTTTCTTCTCTTGAAGATTAAGCAATAGAGAATACACCATGCTTGACACTTTGGTGTGTTTCTGAAGGAAACTCTCCTAACCTGCAACCAAGGTGGCCTCTTTTCTTTCTGTCACCCTCTTTGGTTTCTCAGAAACACATCTCCTTTTTAGATTGCATGGCCCATGAGAAGAAGGCCCACAGGTGTTTGTTGTCTGCACCTCTACAGGGAATGCAAAGCTTGGAACATGGTGAGCCTATCGTGAGCGGAATCTATGTATCTGCCTGGCTGTGTATCACCTACCTACCTACCTACCTACCTACCTACCTACCTACCTATCTACCTACCTACATATTTATATGGTTTTTTTTAGTATTCAATTCAATCATTTTTTATCATGTTCACAAAAGTATGTAAAGATCTAATTCCAGAACATTTCTATCATTTCTAAAGGCAACTCTATGCCTCTTCATTTCTCCCTCTTTCCACTCCTTAGTGATCAGTAATCTACCACTGTCCCTCTTTATTTGCATTTTCTAGACATTTACTACAAATGGAATCATATAACATGTGGCCTTTTGGGCCGGACTTCTTTCGCTTAGCTCACTGTTTTCAAGGGTGGTCCATATTGTCAATGTCTTAGGGCTTATTGTTTTTGCTAGCTGAATAATATTCCTGTGTGTGGATATACCGCATTTTGTTTAGTTCTTTTTCAGTTGGTATATGTTTGGATCACTTCTGCTTTTTGGTTGTTTGAATAATGCTGCTACAAACATTTAGGCTGAAGCCGACGTGCCATTTTATTTTTCCAGCAGCAGTAGTTGAAAGTTCTAGTTTCTCTGCATCCTGATCACGTGTTACCACCTTTTTTATTACTGCTATCTTCGTGTCATATTGAATGTTGTTTGAAGGGAATGGCTTTTTGGAGAACAGCTTTCCTTTCTAACTAGCAATTTGATTTCCCTTGAGGCCATTCTTATTCTTCTACAATAGAGAAAAGAAATTCTATGAAGCAGCTGATGGTGTTGACTTGTATAAAAGCGAGGGTCATATTCTCTTTCTCTGGAAATCACCTTCTCAAGTTCAGTGAGATCAGAGTTGGTTGAGCATAATACAGTGTGTAGCTCTGACTTTGTCAAGTTGTGTGGCCATGGGGAAGTCTTTTTTCCTCTCTAGACCTTAGATATCCTGTCTGTGTATTGAGTAACTCATGTTACATGACTTACTAAAACATTAGAATAAATTCCCTTAAAACCTGGATTTAAAGTTAAATGAATGCAGTACTACCACTTCCCTGAATATGAGACGTAACCAGAAAATGATTATCCTTGGAAACTACAGATCAAAAGTGCCAGCTCTGATTGCCTGGCCTCTCCTGCCATTAGGGTAGCTGCCAAGCAAAGGGATAGTGAGGTATAATCTTCCTCATGATGCTGGTCATCACTATGTTATCTTTCAATACTTACTTTTAGGTTAAGTGTCATTTTCAGGGAAATGCAGTACATGCCTCATTTCTTTTCTCCTCTTTTCTTTTTCTTTATAGTCCTTCCTTTGGAGGATTGTTCCTTTGCTTTGCAACTGATTTTGAAGAGGAGGTCAGAATTGAAAGCCCTCATTCCAGGAGTGCAGCTAATTGGAAACTCCATCCTAGGTGGAGTGATCAGTTCAAAGATAGATAGGAACCTGACTCAAGCTGGGGGAGATCCTCAGTCAGAGCTACCAGGGGAATGCAATTGGCTCCTGGGGCTGGCTGCTGTGCTAAACTGATGTGAATCTTATGCTGCAGGTGGCTAGCATGCCCATGATGTGCACGGTACGTTCTGGGGTCCATTTATGGCCTGAAACCAGATCTACCCCTCTATTTTTAAGTTCTTTTCTTGTTTATACTTTATTTTACATTGGCATCACTCTTCTGTAAAGTTTTCAGAAAGATAAAAGATGTGTCTTGTCTGAATTGAGAGGGTGCTGACAAGGAAAGAGTGACTCAGACAAGTTCAGTGTGGCAAGTGAGTTTATTAGGGGTCAGTTACAGGCGGGTGGACAACATATGGGCTCTTGCACTTCTGAAACTAAGCCATCAGTTTTAGAGAGTTCTAAACTCTCTAAACAGAAAAAAGCAGAAACAAAAGAGATGAGTTCTTGGGAAAAGCTATGTGTACTCTGTTCCCATCCCATCCTTGTAGGTAGCTCCACCATACAATGTCAAGCCACAAAGGTGGATAACCTTGCTGTGCAGCAGTCAGCCACACAATCACGGTACCTGGCAAGGGCACACTAGACAGCAGTGACCCACTATGAAAGGGTGCTGGCCTGCCTAAAATTCTGAGGGCTAGTCTCCCTGCACTCACTGTGGTAACCAGAAGGTATATGATTCTTTCTTTCTTTCTTTCTTTCTTTCTTTCTTTCTTTCTTTCTTTCTTTCTTTCTTTCTTTCTTTCTTTCTTTCCTTTCTCTTTCTT
>NW_004524672.1:6780794-6784567 GCF_000260255.1 Octodon degus
TCTTTCTTTCTTTCTTTCTTTCTTTCTTTCTTTCTTTCTTTCTTTCTTTCTTTCTTTCTTTCTTTCCTTTCTCTTTCTTCTCTCTCTCTCTCTCTCTCTCTCTCTCTCTCTCTCTCTCTCTCTCTCTCTCTGTTGTGCATGCGTGGGCACACACAAACACACACACACACTTACTGAATGCTTATGCTGCACACTTGGAACAGACAAAGAAATGTAAGTCCATGGTCTATTACCCAAGATGCAGATAGAAGAAGAAAATAAAAAATAAAGCACAAAGCACAAAGCCCTGGTCTACACTCACTGTTTTCTATGGGAGATAAGACACTTTGGGAGCATCCACTGTACTGATCAGGGTCTTCACCAACACCTCATTTCAGAGACAGCAGCTTCATAGCCCAGCTTCCATATTGCCCAGTGTCTGAAAGCCCTGAATTTCCACACAGATCAGTTGCATGGCTTTAGAGATATTTTCCTCATGTTCAGAACCTCATTCTTTTACACTCATGAAACAGGGATAATATTTATTTCTTCAGGTTTTTGAAGATTAAATAAAAGCAATGCAGACATCCCAGGACTGGATATATTGGCTAAGTGTGTCTATTATCTTTTTCTGCCTGGAAGCCCTCTCCAGTCTTAGAAAATCAAATTAGGTCAGAATTTGCCTTTTACAAACATATTTAAGCAGAAGACAGCTTTTTTCCTTTCATGAAATGATGCAGTAAAATAATTTTATCTGTATCTTAAAATAATAACCATGTATTTGGGATAATGGATTCACAAACACATTTGAACAACATAATTGGATGGTCGGCCCGATGTTGGCACAGTTTAGAAAAGCCAGTAAGTAGGTGGAGACTGACTCTTGCTGCATATAACAAGCTCTCTTAAAGAATAAAGAGGACAACTAGAAATTAAAACAACAGTCAAAATAAGTTTATTAAATATTATCATGCCTAAAGGTCTGGATTTTCTGACTATGAGTTTAATAAGACAAATCTCCATATCATGTTGGTAACAACCAATAAATCCATTGTCTTTATGTTACATTGACTTCATGTTGCGTTTTTAGTCATTCTCAAACTTGGTTACTCTTAATTGTCTTTATTTTTATGATACTGACCCTAACCTCAAGAAGACCAAAATTCACTGAAACAGTAGAGAAACAATTAGAAATATCTGAAAATAGTTCATCAGTGAAATATTTTTCATTTTTCATAAATGAAAAATCTATGGGGTTTGCTATTCCAGTCTAAAACAATAGCAAGTCTGTTTATAGAACAACTCTCCTATGAATCAATTATTTTCCTGATTAGATTACACTCATAGAGAAATGAATACAGTGCCCTTTAGAAATGCAATATAGTTATAAAAAAAAAAAAAACCCACCTTCTCCCAGTACATTTTAATGATTAGCAGAACTATCTCATGGTTTGGATAGAGGCCCAGAAAATGATCCAAATGGGATTATATTTTCTTAATCTATTAGGATAATGCACAACTTGCTCCCTATCCTACCCTACCCCACCTAACTTGGCAGGTATTGTTAGTAGACCCTTAAATGGTGATATTTCAGAGATAAACTTACATACAGTTGATCCTCTGCAGACACTGTGTCTGTTATAGTTTGAAATCTTAAGAAGGTACTGCTGAGTAAAAGATAATTCATATGTCTTAGAATTTGTTTGATTATGGGCACCCAGTTAATAAGCAGTGTGATCAGCACTATGCAAATGTATAAGAGTCACAGTCTGTTATGGTTTGTGTCTAGATGTCCCCCCAAAGCCTCATGCAGTCATGGGGTGGTTTCTAGAGTTTGTGATTAATTCTTGATCCAAAGTTGGGATTATGGGTGTGAGTACTACACTCACCCTGGGGCAGACAATCTGCATACAAATGTAAAGAGGGGAAAGGTGCTAACTCGCAGCCATAGCAACTGCCTCTCCCCTCTGTTCTTTGCTGTTTTCTGCTGCCATGAACGGCTGCTCTCTGCCATGTGCCACACTGCATTGGAGCTAGCTGAGTGTGGACTGATATCACCACTAATTATGAGCTAAATAAACATTTCCTTCCTTAATTTTGGGTGTTGGGTACTTTGTCTCAGCAATGAGACAATAGTAACCAAGATATAGTCCTAGTTTAATGAAAGTGTTTGTCACACATCTATACCTGCAAACCAAAACCCCCTGCAAGACCCCCAAAGCTAAAATATAGGAAATAGTAAGTTTCAAGTTCATAACAAAACATGAAAAAAACCAAAGGTGATTTGGAGGAGTCATTTGATTGAGCGCTTGTTAATATGCAGCTTGGCTCAATAATCATGAGACCAGAGAGGAAAAGGAGGTTGTTTCACAAAGACTGAGCAGCCCATAGCAGGCAACTCTCTGAACCACTCATAGGATTCAAGAGTCAGAACCAGAACCTGTGTCCTGCTCAGAGAGGACCTCATGAACTCCTTATCTGTTTAGGTGATTTTGCCCAGACATGGTGATGACAGTGAAGAAATCCGAGTGTAAAAGCAAATATCACCAGTCATTGCAGAGGAAAGGGATGGATCTGTTTGTCCTTCTCTTATTGCACTTAACAGACATAGGAAGACCCTGGGACCCTGGAGAGGATGTCATGTTGTTGCCTTAGTTAGATATGGGTGCTGCAAAGGCTAGAATGACCAAGCAGAGAAGGCGCTCCCCCCACAAGTATTCCACTCTTACAGGACTTGAAAAGCCATTGTGACTGGCAGAGATGGCAGAAATTTCAAGAGGAAGAGGTCGTGCTGCAAACCAAGGGACATTTTAGACCCTCATTGGTCCTTCCAGACTGTGGGACTTTGGATAATTAACATAGGCCATGGGGTTGTTGACTGTGCTGCATGTTATTTAAAATGCTTATCAACATTGAGAGATTTGAGCATGTGACTGTCCAACACAGTGTTTCTTGCTTTTCTTTTTGGCTAGGATTTTAAGGAATGAGAATATAACACCTCCCAGTCTCTTCTTTTCCTTAAAAAGTGGGTCTTTCATGATAGGCAATTTATCATTGAATTACACCTGAATAGAATTATATTCTGTGTTATATAGCTTTTCATCTCTGTAATAAAATACCTGAGAGAACCAACTTAAAAAAAGGACAGATTTATTTTGAATCATGTTTTCAGAGATTCCAGAATATTTAAGATCTATTTTAAACCATAATATTTTGTCTGTTAACTTTTTGAATATAAAGATAGTTTCAAAGAATAAGTTGGGGTATGGATGAAGAAAGCACTTTCCCCTTTTATGTTAGAAATAGCTGTGTTATATGTCTTAAACAAGCAAGCATTATATTGAATTAATATTCTTAAAATATAAATGGAGAAAAATTAGTCTCTCTGCAGGAATGAGAATTTTATGTGAAGTACTTATGGAGAGGGTCAGTGGAGACCGGCCTCATGGAAATATGTGAAATTTAGCAAGCCTACCAAATTTAGTTAACAAGAATTATTAGAACGGACTGAAGAAAGGTGGGCTGGGTTCAATTAAACTCATTAATTATTTAGCTCATATTTGTGCTGCAACTACCGCATGCCTCATACTGTATTGGGAATGGGTAGAAACATAGAGAAAGATACAGGTTAACAAATAGATACTGAGTACATCTCATGGGTTATAATTGTCATGTTTCTTTTTTTTTATTTTAGGGAAGGGTCTACAGGGTGTTCAAGGTCTCACTACTAGATCAGACTCATAGTGATCTGCCTGTTTACAGCCTCCCAAGAGCTGGGATTACAGGCATGTGCC
>NW_004524672.1:6785037-6788154 GCF_000260255.1 Octodon degus
GAGACAGAGACAGAGAGACAGAGACAGACAGAGACAAACAGAGATAGAGACAAAGACATAGAAAGCTACAGTGGCAGAAACTGAGACACAGAGACAGACAGAGAGATAGAGCAAGCCAGGGAGTTCCAACAGAGACTGAACTCTTTAGCACCTTCAGCTATAAATGCATCAATGGATTAATCCATACTTGAGTATAGGCCTGCTAATATTCCATTAACTAGGGACTTCATCTCTGACACAGGAAACTTTGGATGACTTTTGACATATAAAGGATAGCACACATCAAGCAATAGGAAGTTCTGGACATGGTACACAGATGAAGAGCCAGTGTCTTAGCTTCAGTGAGCTTACATTTTAATGAAAGTTGGACTAAATGTTACTTATCCTTTAGGTTATGTGTGCTTAGATCTATCATAAAGTTATGGGCCAAAGATTGGAGGGGGTGAAGTTCTCCTTAACTATTCTTTGCACTAAACTTTTATTTTGTGGAGCTTTCCTTTGGGATATATGGGTTTTATGAATATTGATCCTGTCAAAAAGAAGTATAGAATGCAATGGAAAGAACACTTTGATTTTAGTTTTTGTCACTTTTGTTGTTGTACTTGGGATCAAATCTGAGGCCTTTGCACTACATGCACTGGGCTACATCCACGACTCTTTTTAGTTTTTATATCATCACAAAATCTCTCTGAAGTTGTTAAATTGCCAGGCTGAGTTTGAACTTGTGATCTACCAGCCTCAGCCCCTTGGCCTCCCAGAGTTCTTGGATTGTAGTTGTAGGCCAACATGCCTGATTAGCTTTGGTCTTTCTTAAGGCAAAAACTCCACTGTGTTCATGTACTACCACCCTCTGACCAGAATTCGTGAGGTCTCTTTTTGACTATGAACATTCAAATAAAGCTCATTTAATTGGTTATTCTGGTGGCTGTCTATGGGCTAGTGACTGTAGGCTGTTGCAGTTGTCTAATAGATGCTGGAAGGCCCTGGCACAGCCAGGTCATAGCCCTGATCCTAGTCTATATCTACTGCTTATGGGTTAATTCTTAGCCTAGTGCCAAGCACAAGATTATGAGTAAGTTATCTGCAAATTACTGAAATGTCACCAGAATGAAATTTCTAGAGTGGACTCATTTATTTATCGGACTTCTTTAGTGCCAAGAGCCAGGGTTATAGATGGTCTTGAAATGCCATGAAACATAATGAAAGCTCCTGAAGAGCTCAAGGTTGATAACATCCTTCCTGATTACGTATTCCATTGGCTGTTCCACTCAACATTGCAGTGTTTCAGGAAATACATGCAGCCATCTAAGCCAGCTCTTTTCTAACCCAGAAGTAGCATTGTTTAAAATATTACCCAGTGAGGGGTGATTAGTGCTGACCAGTATGTGTTTGTGCTTTAGTTCCTTAACCTTTAGCCAATTCCATGTTTGTCATGATTTATTTTCTATACATCTTTTTGACCTTCTCTTGGTAGATGGACTCAATATTATCTTCTTTGGGAATGATCTTGACACTGGCTAGAGAGATACAATTGTATTCTATTTATGTAATATAGAAAGCCAGAGTATATTTTTAAAAGCTGTCATCATCATACATCACTGTCAGTATTTTGCACCACTAAATTGTTATTAAAAATCCAGGGACAATAACCCATTTTGCGAACATCACCAGAGAAGCAAATAGTGTAATGACTGACTGACATTTAAGGAATAACATCCTTCAAGACATGCTAATTTCTTTGCAACCCCTTTCCTTCACTAAGTGTCTCTTGCATAAATAAGTTCAGTTTCCAAATCCTTCCTAGCATTTGCTTTTGATGAGAGGATGTTGGGTTTTGAAGAAGAAAATCAGCTGAAATGAGATCTACTCATAATCTGTATGGTTTTGTTGCCAATTTTTTTAAAAAAGTAAAAATAACCTACTTCCTAGCTGCAATAGATGGCTTTCTTTCCCAGTAAAGAAATTTATATTTTGGTATCACTTGGCTTTCATTATTTTACAAGAAACATGTTGCCATTCTGCGCACTGAGCTGGCTTCTGAAATGTTTCAGGAGTAGGCAGCTACAATGACAAGGCTGGGTAGGAAAGCTGGTTCTTACTCTGGTACAACAACTCTGTCTCTATGACCTTGAAGAGGGGATTTAGCTTCTCATAGCTGAAGTGGGCTTGAAGAATTTGTTTCTTCATTGTTTTTGACTTTTAATCAAGCATGTTTGGATATGTCCTGCCTCTGGCAGGCTATGCTGCAAGAACTAGGTGAAAATGTAAATGAATTCCTCATGGACACTATGGGTATTTTTATGAATAATAACTCAGTTTTTTAGCCAAAAAAGGGAAGTTGACCTTCCCATCTGTGGTTTTCAGCTTATGGATCTTTCATTCAAAACAAAAGGCTCAGCCAGGGATAGTGGTACACTCTGTAATCCCAATTCTCAGGAGGTTGAGGCAGGAGGATTGCTGTGAGTTCGAGACCAGCAGGAGTTATATAGTGAGACCCTGACTCAAAAATAAAACCAAAAACCAAACCAAAACAAGACAAAAGGTTTACAGACCATTTATCTCATGTGCACTTGTGACTAAAAAGTAAAGAAAAATAAAATAAGTTTATTAATGGAATATATGTTGCTTTATTCAATCAGCTATTAATGAGAATGATCATTAACATATTAATATATTTTGTACAAGACAACATAGCTTTTAGAACCATAATAGAATTGATAGCAATAATTTGCATTTAATGTAATATGCCAAGTTTAAAAATCATTTACATGTTAAAAAAATCTTATTTGACCATCAAAAAATAGAGTGCTGTATTTTGCATAGGATGAGAAAATTTAAGTGGAGTAAGAAAGATAAAGTCAGATCAAGAATTTCTGCCTCAAGGCTGGCCAGGTAACTCAGCAGACTAAAGCACCTGCTTAGGCAGGTGCAGGGACCAGGGTTCGATTCCTTGCATGCCATGTCAGCCCTGCCCCAGGGGCATGCTGAGAGGGTGATTAAGACTAGGAGTAGTGGCATGCGTCTGTAACCCTAGTGCTTTGGAGGCTGAAAAGTAGAGGATTACAAGTCTGATCTGTGTAGTGAGACCCTATAGACCCTGTATTAAATATATAAAAA
>NW_004524672.1:6788941-6819387 GCF_000260255.1 Octodon degus
AATTGATCTGCTCTCTGTTTCCAGTGACACTGATTTTTCATTTGGTCACCAAAAGAACAGTCATAGACAATTGTCAAAAAAGCAAAATTTTTAAAACATTTGGGCTATATTAATATCAGAAAAGATAAGGTTTCATTTTGGGGGTCTGCACCCACTCTGGTCACATGATATTCAGTAAGAATTAGTGAAGAACATTAGACTGCATCAATAAGGGAACTTGGGACTGAATTAGTATTGGTTACATATTCTTCCTGATAAATATATATCCTAATGGCTCTTCCCAACTTTCTATGTTCTGAGTCATTTTTAGGTGTCATTTTTTCATATAGCTAAAAAGTTCTCATTAAGCTGAAGCAGGAATCACTCACTGGTATTAAAAAAGAAAGCGCTGTGTTGAGCCCATTGTGTGGACAGAGGAGAAGGCCTGGGATTGGCCTTTGACATAGCCAGGATGGGAGCTAAGATGCATCTGAAGAACACAGTGGGCTTAGAAGATTGATGTCTGCCTCTCTGTTTGTCATTTTCTAGACCATGAGTCATATCTTGTGGCCAACAGCCAAAAGCATCTTCTTATGCAAAGCACACTTGGGTGAAGGGCAGCAAGTTAATGATGACCCAACCCCAGCTTCTGCCTGGACATGTGCATATGCATGTGCAATACATTTGAAACCTACCGGAATGCCACTTACATTCCCATGTTCACATGGTGTTTGAAAACTAAATGAGTCATCACCTCTGATATTGAATATTGCAAGCCGTGGGAGCATCTTCTTGTAGCCTAATGATGGTAACAACGATAAGCAGATGAGTAATAACTATTGTTTAGAAAGCGGGCCCCTTAGGACTGAGATTGGAAAACATAATGCCTGGAAATGCAATAAAGAAAAGAGAGAAGAAACGTTGCTGTCTACTTGGAGTTCTGGCCCCAATTTGGTGGGATGTCTGGGTTCTCTCCCTGATTGCTGCTGTTGTGCTTTACGATTTAATGCTTGTGTGGTTTCAGGGCCTCTAGTGAAAGCCAGAATAATATCTCCCCCCATGCAATGCCAGGAAGATCTGTTGAATGAGCAGAGGGCAATGGGGTCAGCGCTGGAGCCCAGTAATACAAGTCGTGGCTGCTGGCATTATGAAGACTAAAAGAGCAGGACTGAAAATCAGATGCTTTCTTGGGACTGGAATCAAAGGCATTAGCCTTACTACTGACTTCCGGGACCTCTTCAGCCGGAGACCCAGGGTTTAATATCAGTGGTCTGGAGACAAATATCTTGGTCCTGGGAAGCATTGGTCCTTCCCTAATGGGCCATCAAAACAAAAGAATGCTTGTCACTTGAGGTCTGCAGTGAAGGTTCACTGTAAATGCTTGTTAAGCACTCTATAAGGAGAGACGTGGAAATGGAAAGCATTCTCCCAAATAAAACCATTCATATGTCTTAGGTACCATAGGTCATGAATTTCTAGTTCATTAATTTAGGTGAGAACAGAATCTATTTTTTGTAACTTTTCCCCCCCAGGACAAATGGCTTTTCAAATCACCATCTGCTTGTCTGCTTCTTTGTTTCAGCTATTCTCCAACATGATGCCAGCCAAATCCAACAGGAGGGCCGAGGCTCAGAGGCAGGTAGGTGTTTGACAGCTGTCACAGAACCAGGACAAATGAAGGTGCTTTCCAGGGCCTCCGGCCAAAGCATCCCCATTGGTTCAAAGTGGACAGCTCCTAAAGCCGGTATCCATCACTTCTACTCAAAGTGTTCAAAAATGTATCTCTAAAAGTTTATTTTTCTTGCCAAAGATAGAAGCATGTCCAAGATGAAAACTCTTCTTTTTCCTTCTTTTTCTCCTAAATACAATTCACGAATGGGGTGATTTCAGAGTTGCTGGGGAAAAACAAATCAATTCTTTTTGGTTTTTAAAAACTAACAAGAAATGCTGAGTGTGTAAAAAGCAGCAAGGCTGCATCTACTAAATGTACCAGCATCGGGAAAGAGGTCAATTTAAAATTGCATCTGACTGTTGGAATTTACTAAAAAATTTTAAGTTCCATTACCGGAGACAAAATATTGCATATGTGCATTAGCTCTTGGCTACAAAGCCAGTACTCATGTACGTGGTGTAATTTTTATATATAAATGGATGCACTACAAGGCAGTGCTCTCTAATATCAGCTGGGCCTCAGCACTGAGCAGAAACCTGCTTTTCATCTATTTCCTCTCCCCCTCAGGGCTACTGTGAGCCTCGCAGCTCGGACTACTTCTCCTCAACACACTGGAGTGATAAACTCTTCCCCGTGGCTTTCCTCTAAGCAAGACTCTTCATGTGTGGTGGTGTTTTCCCCCTCCTCATCCTGGTGGTGGCTTAGGACCTAACATCTCCTGGTTCAGGTGGCCGCCATCGTGTTTTGAGCTTTATGGGGTGCCGGCTCTCCTGGATTTCTTTATGGCAGAGATCACGTCCGGCTGAAGTGCTTTGTTTTCTGGGTTCCACAGGCTTCCTTGCAAAAGCCTGAGATGAGTGCAGACCCTTCCTCTGTAGCAGCAAAACCACAGGCTTTGATAAGCACATTCCAGAGCCCTGAGTGGCTGCTTGCTGCAGTCTGAAATCCCCTCTCTTCCACCCTCCCTGATGTCATATTTATGGCATTCTCCTTGACCACGATGCCTCCTCCAAAAACGTTTCCCCTCAAACTTGCTACTCCTTTCATCCGCTGATGACCTCACTCATGTACACTACTGAGTTCCTGAAGTGTGAATTTTTATACATATTAATTCAGTTTTTTAACCTTCTATTTATACCGCAAGGCCTTCCATACAACCTCACCCCCACAATTTCCCTTAGATTCTGGAACAATGTATTCTCTTGGTTTTCTTTTTTACTGGGGTGTGGGGATCAATACCCACACTATTTATGTTTCTTCCAGTCTCTAAATGTAAGTATTATATTCAATTAAGAAGTAGGGCATCTCAGAGATTTATTTCCCTTCTACATTTAAACTAACATCTTCATTTCAGTAATTCCACATTTCACACCATTATTCCAGCCCCATCTCGGAGCTCCAATTGCTTATACATTGTTCTGTCCACACTTTCCACTTATCTGTCCATTCATATTCCAATTTCATTTTTCAAACTTCATGTATTAACTCCTATTTGAAATCCTTCCTCTTTGTGCGGTCCTTGAATTTGTTAACGCCTTCATGGCAAAACCATCTTTTAAATTCTTTTGTTACCTCCCTTCTTCCTTTCCTGTTGCCCTATGTGTAACTGATCACCATTCTCTGCAAAATTCCCTGTCTTCTCTTCTCTTGCCTCTTCCTGCCTTCTTGGCCTAGTTCTCGGCTGTAGCCCCGGCTTTTCCCCTCTTCATTGTACCTCTGGAGTTCTCCTCACAGACTCTCCTCCTTCTCACCTGTCCACCACAGCACTCTTGGGATTTTGGTTTCAATCTGAGCCGTCTACTATGAGTGTTCTCCTCCCCTGCTATGTCTGTCTGTTAACTTCCAACTCGTATTTCAGGGAGCAGATTAAGACTCAGAAGTTGTTGCCTGAGAGAGGCCTTCTCTACTACCAAGGGCCTCTCCTTCTTTTGTGAGTCTCCTCCCCACCCGTTTCCCTGCCTTACACACCATCTGCAGCCAAATGCTCTACCCCTGAGTTATACCCCCTTACACACCATCTGTGTATGACGTACGCTTGCGCCTTTTTTCAGTGATTACCTTGGGGAAACAACCAGGCCTTCATGGATGCCAATAAGATGCAAACGAAGACCTGATGTTTATTATTTTGAAATACTTTGAAAAGGAAGACATTTTCAATGATTTTATTCAACAAAATCCAAATAAGAAAACCAATAGGATTTTTAATGGTTTCTAATTTATTCCATCAGACAGGTGTAAGATGGCTGTGGAAAAGCAAAGATGCAAATTAATTATCCATTTAACCCCTGACAAAAGAAGATAATCTGACACCTTTCCAGGAATCTTCCTTTTCTCCTCTCAATCAAGGTAATAATATAAAATTTTACTGATATCTTTCAAGGAAAGTGTCACATTTAGGGCTCTTTGTCTCGCAGTCTCCTGCCTCTGGCAGCTGAGCAGACTGCGGGTAGGTGATAAGGGTAGAGAAATGGAGCTCTTCTCAGAGAAAGGCAGGCCTGTGTGTGATGCATCATGATTAAAAAGAATAAGCTGGCCAATACCCAAGGGACTTACATGTGCATTAACAAAAAGAAGGAGAGCAGGGTTAATGATCCTCTATGAGAAATATGGGTAAACACAGATTAGGATTGTATTTCAGGAGTCACATGTAAAATTAAGCAAGGTGGCTTTACGGCGTCCGATCCACGTTCCACAGGATTTCCTTGCCAAATTGCAGAAGTTTCCATTTGCCAGATTAATACATAGGGAACTATGGAGAGTTTTCCTTCCTGGGTTTTCAGTTTCTTTGTAAAAAGAAAAAGAAAATTCAACATAAAGTGCTCATTTTAAAATTACGTTAACAATACTTACCATCGAGCATGACTTTTTTTTCCATCATGGCAACATTTCTCTGGGCATTTATGTAAAGAAATGACAGAAAGTAGAAAGGTGTGATTGTCTCCTAGATGGGTTTTTCGAAGCATTATAAAAAATGACACATTCATTTATCTATACAAAAGTGCCAGCACTTCAAAGAACTGAGTGTTTGACCTCATTTTTAGGTTGTTGATAAGCAATTTCATCGGTGAGTAGCTTTAGACCTAAATTAACTTTTAAAATAGTTATTTTTCAGGAGAAAAGTATTTATAACTCGTCTTCTTAAGAATAACCAATTATATGTAAATCATACCTTTTTATGGTACTAATTAAATGCTTTTTAAAATGCCAAGTCCTACTTTATTTTCCTACATGGTGTCCACCAGCCAATGGATACATTGAGCTCTTTGCAGTCCTGAAATCAAAAGAACAAAGTGAACTACAATCTGGCTCAAAGAGGAAAGGGTATGGGAAGGGACACCAAGGCTGCAATGTGACACCAATTACATTTGCAACACCCTCAGCAGCTGCCTTCTTTAGCAGCCCTTTAGGAGAAAATGACAGCAACAGGAGCCACATTCTGCAAAACTAATAGTCCATCTGCCCAGGCCCATCACAGGAGGGACTCCAAGCCTGAGTGGGTAAGAACAAGCCCTTCTTATAGCCCTTGGCATGCTGTGAAAGTACTGCTTCCTTTACCTGCCTCACTGGAAGATGTAGCTTCATTTTTTATTTTTTTTTGTGTACATTTTCTCACTACAACTTAAAATCAAGCTTCAGATCTCACTAAGAATTATTACTGAAACAATAATTAAAATCAAAGATCTCATAACGCCCCACTCTAATCTTCGGTTTCTTAATTCTTTTCTTGTACTCTCTCTGCACATTTGACAAGAATGAGTTTGCAAGTTTTCTTTCTTTCTTTCTTAATTTATTTGGTTGTTACAGGGTCTCCCTGTGCAGTTCTGCCTTGCAATGATCTTCCTGTTTTCAGCCTCCCCAGAGCCGGGTTTACAGGCCTCAGTCACCATGCCTGGACTCTGTGGCTGGTCAGGTTGCCCTGGGGGTGGGGCTGGCACAGCATTTGATTCTGGGGATCAAATGTCAGTCCCTGAATTTGCCTAAGCAGGCCCTTAGTCAGCCAAGCTATCTCGCTGGTCCAGTAGCAAAATTTCTATTCCAGCCCTTTAAAATGATAAGACCTAATACTTGCTCCTATAAGCAATCTTTGCATATTTTAAAGATAAAAAGCTATTTTATTTTAACATACACAATTATAAAAATTCATATATAAGCACATCCACATTTACTTACAGGTACAGTATAGATAAATTTATATATACATTCGAAATGTTAAAGAAGGGTAAAATAGAGCTAAAGGCTTACTATTGTTAAATAGGTTGGTATATGTACCTCCTGGCTGCTGAAAAATGAACGTAAGTATACCCATATTTAGATAACAGTCTTACACACTATTCCATGCCCTATAACTTTTAAAATCTATGGGTTTTTTTTGCATACATTTTCTCACCACAACTTAAAATTAAGCTTCAGATCTCACTAAGCTACTGAAACAATAATTCAGACCAAAGTTCTCATCATGCCCCACTCTAAGCTTTGATTTTCTTAATTCTCTTCCTGTACTCTCTACACATTTGACAAGAATGAATAGTAGCAAATTTTGTTTGTTTGTTTGTTTCATTCTTTAGTTCATTTGTTCATTCATTCTCATTCTTAATTTATTTGGTTGTTACAGGGTCTCACTGTGCAGTTCTGACTCATAGTGATGTTCCTGTTTTCAGCCTCCCCGGAGCTGGGTTTACAGGCACCTGTCACCACTCCTGGACTGGTATATTTCTATCTGTCTGTGGTAGCACATGCATTCCTCTCTCAGGCATGTCAGCTGTTTTCTTTTAGCTCTCAGACTTCCTCCCAGCAACGCCACTGCTTTGTCCTACTTTGTAGGGTGAGTTCCTGCAAACTACATTTCCTGTTCCCAAAAGTTTGCATTTGAGTTAGCCCAGTGGGAAGAAATGTGACAATGAAGAGTGGGAAGATGGACTGCCTGGGTATTTCTCTTTGCCTCTTTCTACACTTTGGTTGTAGTTTCTGGCAAGATGGGCTGCACCATTTATTGGGTCCAGTGCAAAATAAAAATGAGGACTTTATTCTTCAAAATTATTAAAAATTCAAAGACAGTGACAGCACAATATTAAAACAAGTGTGTCTGGGAGCTCTCTCTATGCAGAAGCTCTGAGACTATGTAGATTTCACACTCAAAAGCTAGCTCTGGATCTATCAGATGCCCCAACTCTTCTGTGATTACAAACAATTTCTAATTCAAGGTTTCAGCTACACAACTGTTTGTGTGACCACCTGCACAGCAGGTCTCCAGTTGTGTTCAGTTCTGTGGGGACATGTTCCTGGTTGTACTTGAAATCTTGGGTTGTCCTGTTCTGCTTGTTTGCTTTGTTAACTTCTTCAACATGTGTCCAACTACTTTTCTCTGATAAATTCTTTGTTTCTGAACTCCCTGTCTTGATTGTGACTGAGAGATACACTACAGAGGAAAAGAACCTGGTCATTCTGCCACTTCCTCTATCCTGCTAGCAGGAGCAGATATCGCTAATGGATAACAATTTCCCCTCTTTGAGAGAAAGCTTTGTCACAAAATCCTTTTCACTACCATGTTGAATTACAGTTGATATATGTCACAAAATGTGTGTGGCTTCCTTGTGCTACTAAGTTAATTTTCTTGTTGCTGGGACCAAATATCTGATGTCTACAAGTTCAAGGAGAAAGGGTTTATTGTGGCTCACAGTTTTTACAGATTTCCATCCATTGTCAGCTGGCTCCAAGGCAGGATGGCCTGGCAGAAACATCATGAGGAGAACCAGTCCATGGCAGAGCAGGCAGGATATAGCAGCAGCAGCAGCCTCCCTTCTTCCTAAGTCTGCATATTCCATCATCTAGGTTACAAGCCTAAAGATTGTTCCCACCCACACCGAGGGTGGCGCCTTCATGGTCCACTCCCAAACCTATGCTAAACCAATGTCATAGTCAAACATCCTTAATCCCAGTATCACACACCACAATCCAGGGTCAGGAACCCATGGTCCACGCAAATCCCTAGAGCCCCATCTATATGTGCCTGAGTCTTTGTGGGAACATCTAGAGACAAGGCATAGTAGTTACTGTTCCTTGAAACAATGCCATATTTTCTAGTGTAGCTATGCTATATAGGTCACTTAATTAGCATGTTTTAAATTTCCCACAAACCCAGGAAGAAACAGTTCTGCCTGGGTATCTTTGTTTACTTCTCCAGTTGTCCTTTGGACAAGGTCTTTGAAGTGAGTTGCTGAGCATGTACATCTTATGTTTTGATACATATTTGCTACTTCAAAATGGTTGTATGAATATTAGCATACGTAAGTATGAAATGTCTATACTATTCTGAGATTGATCTGTTTTCCCTTCAAAGTTATCAGGAGTCCTTATTCTAATTTCAATAAACCATTTTTGTAATTCTTTGAAATTTTTCTCTAAATCTAGTTTCAAAGTCACCCTGTTGTATGCAATTTACAATTAAAAAAAAAAAAAACCCAGCATTATTCAGCTTAATCATCTATCTCAATCTCTGGACCTGCTTTCAGCAGATGTTGATTATTTTTCAAAAATAAAATCTATTTTGATGTGTCGAAGCCTTTTTTTATTATAATGGAAGACAGTCTAAACAATACAATGCGGTCCCCAGAGGCTGTGCAGGAGAGCTGCAAGCTCTTTTAAGGAACTGATGCTGCCTTGTTTAAGCTTATATCTTCCCAAGGTAACCCCACTGGGGGAGATAATACTGAGATGTATGAGGCTGGAGCGTTTGTTTTAAGGCTCAGCTGCTTCATATTATCAATGCACCTCATCTTCATTAGCAGCAAGTTACCTCCATCTATGATTTTTTAATCACAAATTTTTGTCACAAGGACCATAAAATACTTAGCTTGGTTTCATTGATAGAGCAGTGGAAATATCCTTTCTATAAGCACTTCATCTTTCACTCAGAATTGCTCTGACTTAAAACAATGTCTTTTTCTAAGTGTGCAGCAAATCATGCTGCTTGACTTTACAAAGCAGGTAACCCTTCAAGGAACTTTGGGTCATTCCATTTCTCCCACTCTGTCCAAAGTAATTTCTAATTTCATAAAGAAGTGCTCTCCCATAATGTAACATATTCTCCTTCTTTTCCTACCAAGAATATTATTCAGCTTTCAAATTATTACCGAACAAATGAAAGCACCCTCCCTTCTCTCTTCTGCTCGAAGTCTTGGGGTTTAAACACAATGTCTGGATGTGGTAATATGGAATTCTTTGTTGGTCTTAGAAGTGAGAGATCAATGACTTACTCTTGTAATCCTTTAACTCTTAAACAGGCCAGCAGAATCTGGTTTCAAAATATAAAACCAGGCTTTGCATTTAGATAGAGACTCAAATGAATCACTGGAAATGTGTGTGCTCCTTTTGGTAATGACTTTTCATCCCTTCAGACCAATAAATTCCTATAGGTTTCAGCTCTTCAATTCCCTGCAAGGAGGACAGGGATAAAGAATATAGGCCAGTTGTACAAAATCCTGCTGTTTTTATGACATAAAGAAATAGCTACAAGAAATACCTTAATCATTTTTATTTGTACTGCTCTGTAACATTTTTTTTTCAAGAGTAATGACCACTGACAACCCACACACATACACACAGATGCCAGGCCCTTGGGTCTACATAAGTCACCTCTACTCTACACCCCCAAAATAAAACTCCACCTTGTTTTCTGAATTTTGATTCCTTTCTGAACAACCCTTCATAGTTTATAGATTTCCATTTCATTTCTTCAGCTAGCCACAATGTAACTTTAAAATTTCAGTTCCTGAACAGTGTATAGGGCTAGGCAAATCCAGCCCAGATTTTCACTCCTGGAGTAAAATTGATCAGGGCCTGAATCCATTAACCAACATCCTATAGACTGCTTGGACTTCTCTTTCTTGCATCTATACTATTGTGTATTTTTGTACCTACAAATCTTCTCATTCCAGTGAATAAAATCCTCTAACAAAGTCCTATCTTTCTCCTTGAGACTTTTCCTATTGTTAAAATTCTTCAATTCTTATGTTCTATGAATTTCCATGATATTAGAACATATTTTGACATTTCTTGGTGAGTTTCAAAAGGCATGGAGCATGACTTAAGCAATGGCCTGCCTCACGGTAACCCTCTCCATCAGTGCCTACAGGGGAGATGGGGCAGGAGACAGACCATGGCACTGTATTCTCATGGCCTGGATTTGCATGTCATTAGTGTCCATGGATTCAAAGCAGTGAAAATGCTGCCAATTCAATTGTAGAGCTTAATATGGTAATTATTTTGCACATTTTTATTATTTTGGTAAGTAATTGCATCCAGTGTACAGTATCTTGTTCATGAAGTTTATGTGGATTATATTGAACACAAATCTACTCTCTTTCCAATGTTCAAAATTTTTTAAAAAAGACAACTTTGGAAAATTTATATTTTATCTTTCAAATTATAGTTTCTATTCCAGTCACATTCCATTTGTGTCTTTCATAAGAATTTAAAACATTAAAGAACAGAATATATTTGCACTCAAGAAAGTTTGCACTGTTTAAAAAATTATTAAAACTATAATAAACTCAAGTATATGTAAGATTTTTGCAATTAAATATATTACTTTTTATTTTTAAAAAGTCAGTTACCCTCTAGATTATTCAAAATTACCTATTAAGAGTAAAGGAAAAATTGGCAATAAATATCAAAATTTTAAATAAAATTAAGTCAAACTGAATTTTAAAATTTTACTTAAGATGTTTTCATTTTAAAAAACTTTATTATGGAGAATTTCAGGCATACCAAAACAAGCAAAGTCCAATGTGATGGTACATGCCTGCAAACCTGTCACTCATGAGGCTAAGGTAGGAGGATCTCTATGAGTTTGAGGTCATCATGGACTACGTACAAGCTCAAGGCCAGCCTGCACTACATAGTGAGATCCTGTCTCAAACAAAACAAAACAAAATAAAATGAACACAAAAGAAAGCAAGGTAGTATAATGAACCTACATATACTTATTTCCATTTTAATAATTGATCATCTCATGGCCAATCTTATTCTCTCTCTCTCTCTCTCTCTCTCTCTCTCTCTCTCTCTCTCTCTCCTTTCTTTCTGTGGTACCAGGAATTGAACTCAGGAACCTGGGCTTGCCAGGCAAGCACTTATTCTACTGAGCTATCTCCCTGGGCCCCTATCTCACCCTTCTGACCATGTCCCCTTCCTTTTTGTTTTTTAGGCAAATCCCATCCATTATATAATCTGATCTATAACTATATTCTTAAAAGACACCATATTTTTAACACAGCCTCACTATATTTATTCTACCTATAATGTAACAACAACTTCTTAACAAAAACAAATATTTACAAAATGTTTAGTATTCAAATGGTCTCCTATGATATAATTGTTTTAAATCAAAAGCCACACAAAAGTCTCTATTAGTCAAAGAACTTTACTGGTTTTTTATACAGTGACAGTTAAACCTAGATCCACATCTCTCACCATGCACTAAACTAAAATTGAAATGAGTCAAAGATCTAAATATTAAAACAGAAACACTTAATCTGCTGGAAGATAGACTAGACAGAACTCTTGAGGATGTAGGTATAGGCAAAGACCTTATAAACAAAGCCCCAAATCATACAGAAAATATTACAAATAATCAACAACTGTGGTTACATCATATTCAAAAGCTTTTGCCCAGCTTTGATATTGTCATATAAAATAAATCAGTAATGGGAATGGCTGCCACCAAAGTCAGTTTCCTCCATACTTCAGCAATGACCATGAGGATACATACACATCAGGGAGTGGGAATCTTGAGGTCATCTGAGAATTTTGTCTAACATACTTAAACATGTTTTTTTTTAATCAACTGACTTTTTAAACTTAAGCACATTTGCTAAAAACATTTTATGTTATAAACTTGATGCAAGATGGGCGTCTACAGTTTATGTATATCTTTCTTTATACACATATGAATATGAATGTATGACCAATAAAAAATATTTATCAATATATCTCATAAAATCTCACCTCTATGAGGCTTGCGTGCCATTCTTGGAAAACGTATTCTTGGGAATAACAAAACAACTACTTGTGATTAAAATTGCTACAGGTTGGAGGCATTTGGTTCAAATGAAACCAAATATGTCTGCACTTTGTTTATTTTATTCATCTCTAATGATTATATTCATGGTATGTATCACTATTCCTCAAGCAACAACATGTTCTTGACTGTGTCAGATTGTGAGCTGGAGAGACTTCTGTGTCCATCAGTACACGGGATGATCTGTCCTTTATGACTTTGGTTCTAAAGTGAGAAAGTCGGGGCTGAGCAGATGGCTCAGTGGAAAAAGCACTTCCCTGGCAAGTGCAAGGGCCTGAGTTCAATCCCCTGTTCTGCCAAAATAAATAAATAAATAAAGTGAGAAAGTCTGGTTAGACCAGAGATTTTTATATGTGTTTTCAATATTTACTGGAGTGACATTTACCTAGAAAAAGTATGAACCAGTTAGGTTCTATATTACCACAGAGAAGGAAAGATAAGATGAAAAACCCATGTGTTTCTCATGAAGAGAGGCAAAGTAAAACTTAAAGAAAAAGTAAAACTTCAGTGATGACAGGCGTATCGCCAAGCACCGCACTAGTCTGTGATCTTCGCAGTGCCGCAACACTTCCCATCATAAAGAATAATCTATCAGTCTGGTCATTTTCATAATCTAGTCATTGCCTTAAATGATTTGGCTTCACATAAAACCAGCAGATAAAGATACTGGAAAAAATCCCTACCTTTCTGCTTAGACTGCTCGTTGGATTTATTGGCAGCCCTGTAGCTCACTTATCTGAAAGCTAATTGCAGATCCACTTATTTGTACTTCTAAATGTTGGCCTGGTTTTGCGCATTGCTTCTTAACAAATCAGACGATGACTGACTTGGGAGAGAGTTGAAGGGGGCCCTGATCTCAAAGGGTCTTGATGCATCCTTGTTTATCTTGAAGATTTTCCTACTCAGATCTAAGTCCTCTTGGCCATTCACTTCCACTGCCTACCCAATTGCAGAGACCTCCTTGACCTAAAATCATAACTGCCTGACATTCAACAGAGGTAGTGGGAGGGTAGCCAGTAGGTCCCATGTCTAAGAAATCTAAAGCCATATTTTAAAGGTACAGTCTGTGGTGATCTGTTTCTTGCTAGTAGGTATAATTAATCCTTCCAACCCACAAGGATCCGCCCTTTTTCTGAAAGTGTATGGTGTAAATTGCTAGAAACACTCTTTCAGATTTTAGCCTTTTTATGTCACTTATTTCTTTTTTCTTCTCTTTCTTTCTTTCTTTCTTTCTTTCTTTCTTTCTTTTTCTTTCTTTCTTTTTTGTATTTTAGGGAAGGGTCTACAGGGTGCGCAGGGTCTCAGTACTAGATGGACTCATTTACAGCCTTCCAAGAGCTGGGATTACAGGCTCATGCCACCACGCCCAGTCTTAATTGCCATCTCAGTATGCCCATTGCATACATTCTTCCTAGTGGTTATTTGCTGTACAAGATGCGGAATGATATCCTATTTATAAACACTATTAGAACAAATCCCTCTCTTCATTAAGAGAATATAACTATATATCTATCCTAATCATTTTGAATACACAGATGCAAAATGGACATTCATCTGTATCCCTTTTTTTTGTTGTTGTTAAGTTCCGTTATTTGAATATTATATGTGTGTTAACTCAGCAAAATATTCCAAAAGAGTCCAGTAGTCCATAATAGTATTGGGTCTTCCGCTTCACTGGCAATGTCAGAAATTGTTGACCTGAGTCCCCTACAGCTCAACATAACACCATGGCTTTACTTCTTATACTTCATTTTAATACTTTTCTGCTGCATGGTTTAAGATCAAGGTAAAGCAGGACCTATGCAACAAGAGTTGTAGCTGTTTTTCCTCAACATTATTAAAGTAACTTGTTTTTCTATCAAAGTGTGACCTACCTAACACCCCTCCTAGGGAGGACCCTGATCAAAGGTAACCATTATTCTGACATCTACTACCGTCCGTTCCTGTGGCATCCTCAGTCATCACTCCTTGGGGGATGGGCCCCTTTTCATTATGATGCTTGCTCTTCCCATGCCGCTGTATTTGTATTTGTTGTCGCTTGGCTATCTGTACTGGACTTACTGAGGCACAAAGCTATGTGAGGGTCATTTTGGGAGATCAGTCAGCCGGCATCTTTGCTTACAACCTTTGAGACCAGCTGCAGCTTTCAAGGTTGGAATGTGCTTCCAGCAGATGACTGGACACAGCGCAGGGGTACAAGGGCCTGAGGGCTTCTGTTCAGTGAAGGGCCCTTCCTGGGCGGGGCCTGCACTCCTCATTGGGTCAGCTGGAGCATTTTCGGGGCCGAGCCGTATGTTGTCAGAGGCACCCCGCTACCCTCTGCTTCTCTCTGCTTTGGGATTTGAAGCTTTCCTTTGTCCCATTTAATTTAGACCCCACTCTCACTAAACGTCTTGGACTCATAACTCTTTATCATTTGGTCATCAAAAGCTATGCACTGAGACAGGCCATCCCCCTATGCTACAATTCATCCATTGTGTTGCTGGCAAACACTTGGGATATCTTAGCCTTGGGGCATCTGAGAAAGTGCTGCTATACACACTGTTTGTATATGTACTTGGGGGCACATTTATGTGTGCATCACCTGGTCAGTATGGAAGGGCTGCTCGCAGGTTATGTATAGATGCAGCTTTGATAGTTTCTGTCCAGAGCTCAGCCAAAAGACTGTGCTTAACAACACTGCAACCACCAGGACACAAGAGTTCCAGTTGCTCCAGTTGCTAGGTTCAAAACTTTTATCCCTTTCATCACATAAGGAATGTGATATTTAATAATAATGTAATAAAATGTATGCATATTGAATAAATATCACATAAATGTATGCGGTATTTAATAATATGCATACATTTTAATGTGATTAATAGTTATTGATCTGTTCTTTTACGTGAAGTGTATATTCATATGTAACTATTTTTCTGTTGACCTGTCTATATTCTGTATGGACATGGTAGCTCTTTATATATTCTGGTTATGAATCCTGAACATTATTCTGCATTCCATAAAATGCATTTATATTTTCTAAATGATGACTTTCATATGTAAATTCTTAATTTTCGTGTAGTATGCTTAATCTTTTTTCTCTTTTTGAACTTTTTTTTCCCTACCATTTAAGAAATCTTAACTTCCCTGGTTGTCTAGTGGTTAGGATTCGGCACTCTCACCATTTAAGAAATCTTAATTTATCTGAAAGCTAGAAGGGTGTCGATATTTTCTGCTACAACTTTTAATTGTTTTACTTAGCACATTTCAGTTCCATAATCTACCTGGAGATTTGTCTTCATCTGAATTATTTTTTTGACATGTAAAGACCAAAATGTATTCTGGATAAAAGAAAACTTTTTGAGGGTGAAAGTATTTTTTGTCTACTAAGTTGAATAAATCTATTCATTTATTTATTCATTCATTCCTTAACAAACAGTTACTGAGTTACGCTTAATACGCTCATGTGAAATGTGAAATGTAATAGATTCTAAGGAAATAGAAATAAATTTAGCTATGGTTACTGGATTTGAAAAGCTTGCAGCCTAATGGCTTGCATGAGTGGGGCGGTTAGAAAATAGAAAATACCAGGTTTTGCACTCAGATGGTTCAGGGTTATTTATTAGTTGTGACCTTGGACAAGGTATTCAGATATCTCTAAGCTTTAACTGGGAAAATATTGCGTACTATGAAGATCAGACATAAAGTGCACAACCTGCCTGGCACCAGACCTGAACACAGTGAGACGTAAATAATCCAGTTTTCTTATTGCTAGTCCACAAGAAAGGAACTGCAAAGCACAAAGTCCCTGAGAGTGTTTGTGGAGGATAAAGAAAGATTTTTATAGAGGTTAAGATATATAATAGGTCTAAGAGACCACCAAGCAAAGTAACTTGGTATCGGGAGGCCCAGCATGGGCACGTAGGTGTGTGGAGGAGGGCGGGTTAAGCAGACACGAAGCGGTCTTTGATATGGAAGTAATTAGGTAGGTTGTTCTCTTGTATTACAAATTGAGCATTTTTATGGGCCTGGCACAATTTTGTGAGGGTGCAAGTGTGATAGAAGAGGTATGTAGTCTGACCACATTTTAGAAAGCTTACTGATGGTGCAGGATGCAGACGTACAAGTTGGCAATTGTAAATAATATAGTAGTGCACAAATTTTGGGGTATTGGCTCATGCCATAGGCCTTGCTGCCATCTCTAAAATGGGCCCCCTCATTAGATGTTTAACTTAAATGAAGCCAAGAAGATTCTAGCAGAAATTTGGGAGTGTTCTTTCAGGATGTTTAATTTTCTGCCCACAGCTAGGGTGGTGCCCTGTCACAACCTTCAATATGGTTACAGAACTGAGAGGTCTGATTTATAAAGATAGACAGGAAGGAAGTGAGTGGATATGCAGAAATTAGCAAAGTATGAGGAAGAGGAACCTTTACTTTCAATTCCTGATTGTAGCCTTTACCTAAGCCCCAATTTCAACCCTGCACTTGGTTCCTATAACACTACATCGGTGTATTACTTACATTCTCTCAAATTGATTTCCACATCTTACAAAGGGTCTTCACTAATGAATGTGTGAGTGATGCAGAGGTGGGGATTGTATGACTTGTCAAGGGGTCACTTATGAAGGACACAATGTCACTCTTCCCCATTCCAGGGAAGGCACCTGGAAGAAGTCAAGAACCTGTGTACTACCAAGGTGAAGACGGGGAATAAGGTTCTTCCAAGGATCCAAGGAAATGTGTGTGTGGCCTGGACCAGGTGTGGTGAGTGGAAGAGTGACCACCCCGTCTGTGCAGTAGGACAGTGCTGAGAGGCAGGAGCAGAGGGAGGAGAGACAGAGCAAGTTGGAGAGGCTAAGCACTTCAGATCATCTAGGGCTTACTTTACAGGGATGAGAGTGATGTGGTACTTCCACACCTCATAATCCCTAATGTAGAAGCTTCCCTAAACCCACAGGCTGAGCTTCTTCCCTACTTCTTCACAAACCAGAACCGAGCATCTGATATGGAAATGATAACCGTTATCTTGCATCAAACAGGTTGAACTCTAAGAACTGGCAATGGGACTCATACTCTCTTTTTCTCTCTGCCTTCCTTGCTCACTTGTTCACTAGAAAATACAGTTTTGGACCACAGAATGGTGGGTGACCAAAACCATTACAATAGCTAGTGTACTGAGATAAGAACTGCACACATACAGCGGGAAAGTCAGATATGGTAAATGGCTTGGGACTTTGATAAATGATTCTGGAGAGCCAATGGTGACCTCTAGTATTGATCTATTCTAGTTGTTGCCAAATCAGGGAGATCAGTTAAATTTAGCAACACAAAAGCATGGGTTCATTTGCATAAACTATTCTCTTTGATGCTTTTCTTTTCCATGTTTACAAACAACGTAAGTTATTTGGAGAAATATGCTAAATGACTGCTCAGTAAAAGATGCTTTTCTCAGGTTGTTATTAGAGTGCGACTTCGACTTTAGCGATGTTGGATGTAGGACAAGCTGACTTGCAAGGTGCTTTGATGTTTCTCCAGAGTTGTGCAGCAGCAGTCCCTGCTGCAGGACCTCAGTGCCAGGCAGAGGTGGGGACTTGCTCCCCATTCCTCATTGCTCTTCTAACAGGAGGCACCATTTTACTCCATGACTTGAACACTTCCCTCTTTATCTCTTTTAGCCAGAGACAGGGTAAGACCGGATCTGGTGTGTTTTCTTCTTATCTTGGGACTGTGTTTGATTGGAAGCAAGCCAGAGGATCCATCAGTTGCTCCAAATAGCCTTGTTGCTTATCCCATGTCCATACTAGCTTATCTGGAGCAGCCCCTTTTTCTGTAACCAACATCTAATATCAAGCGATGGCTAGCCTGACAAGGATTTGGAGGGTGATAAATTTGATGGAAAATCACTGATAGGGAACAAGGTGCCTGTGTACTCTTCACAAGTGTATGAGAATGCTAACAAAGATATTGAGATCATCCCAAACATGTGGGGTAGGAACCTAGGGGAACTTATGTATTTGGAGATGGAGATGATGGGCTGTGAACCTGGGAGGAAGTCCCTATCTGAGTGCCCTTATACCCAAAATAGTGACTGCCACTGTTTTTAATGTTTATCCTACCATAGGGACTGGGGTGAGCGCTTCTTCCTGGAATGTCTCATTGTATGTGGACAGATTTGTGAACTGATTACTACCACTGATTCCATTTAAGAGACAAGCCTTTGCCTGGTAGAGGAAGACTAGAAATGCTGCTCTGCAGGATTCCAGGTGACACACCACAGCTTCTCTGTGGGGTAAACACTTCTTCTGTCGTTTTCTTTGAGTGCCTTGACATTTGACTCCTTCTTTATGGATTTGGTCTAGATGGACAGGTCTTACCTTGTAACTTTCTCAGAGTACTGGTCAACCTTGCTATTTCCTAGTGTCGAGTTTGTGTGGATGCCCACTGTCCCCACAGAGTGTGGTCAGGAATGAGCCTCTCCCCCTGCAAGCAGGGTGTCTGCGCTGCTCTCTGAGTTCCTGTGCTGCCACTGCTCCTTACACTTCCCTTACTTAGTAAAACAGTGTTAACATCACCCCCTTTGATTTTGGCGTGGGCTACCCAGCAGCCTGCCCCCCCCCATCCCACCATGTGGGGCAGCAGACTCTTAGCCAGGCTGTTCTGAATGTCACTCTTCCTGACCCCTGTGACTTCTTCCCACACCTACCCTGGGTGGAGTTTAGTAATTCAACCCCACTGCCCCTCTGAAGGGCCCTGGTGGTGGGGGCAGTGAGCAGGGGGGTGTGATGAATGGGTGGACTGTCAATCTTCTGTCCCGTCCTCTGGTTACCATTTCAACATCTTTGCTGAAATGGAATTTGAATTTCAAAAGGTTTAAAGAGCATTTCTCAAGCAGCTTGAAAACCTCTTAAAACATTACCTTCAATCTGCCGCTATGATGAGTGGATGTTGGGGCCTTATGTGAATAGTGTCACGCTGGTTAGTTGTAAGCTGCCTTTCCAGGCTCTCTGGCTCACTCACAAGCGAGCATTCACACCAGTGCGGCTCCCTTTGGTTTCTGGGAAGAACAATCCAATTTTCCGAAAGCTGATACCTATGGAGTCTCTGCTGAGGAATAATTCCCTAAATGCAGGAGGTAGGCTCATCTAAATAAGGACATGGAGAGCTGGATTAGAGAGCACAGAGCTGAAGAGCAGATTTATTCCGGAAGCCCAGGGAGGGTGTTCTCTTCCCCTCACCCCGCTCTGGGGTAGCCTGTGAGGTTGCTGTCTCAGGGCCGACCTATCTCTGGCACCACCGTCATTTTCATTTAGGGTGAACAAGGCTGCAGCGAGGGCTGCTGCAGGAGCTCCTTTGTCAATTCTGTATGAGGGAACTGTTCAAATGAAGTGTGACTGTAAGACACTCTGTGTGCGAGACAGTTCTCAGAAGGGCTTTGTGCCTTTTCTGAGAGCTGCTTGCGTCTTCTTTCCATTTGCAGGAGGGGGAAAAAGGCCCTTAACGAACAGAGCCTTTTTAATTGATTAGAAAAACCGAAGAGAACAGAGCAGCGGGAATTGTTGGCGAGGGTTTCCAGCAAGTGGCGATTCGCTGCATATTCATTTGCTTCTCACCGGCCAACACGAGTCCTCTTTTGGTATTAAAGCAAATGTGCTGCGAATTGCAGAGGACAGGGTTTAACAACTTTTCCTGGCTGGAGGCCTGAGAAATCTTATTTTATTTATTTTTTTTTTTGGTTGGGGTGTGGGAGGAACAGGAAGTGGTGGGGGTGGGGGAGCTGAGTGGAGGCTGGTGAAGCCGGGGTTTGCATGGATGGAAAGCAGGAGCTACGACACTGAGAAAGTCCCTGCGGTAACCGAAAACAGCAGCTCTATTAGTGTGGGTGGGAGACCTGGGTCATTATGGGGAAAGAGAAGTAGCCTCACCGAGAGCCACTGGACGGTGAACACGGTGGTCCTCGGCACCTGTGCAAGATTGGTTCTGGGATCTCATGGACACTAAACCCGCAGAGGCAGCTGCTCAAGGCTCATGTATAAGGCAACATCCTTTTCAAAAAACCACATATGTCCTCCTGTGTGCTTCAGAGCATCACTAGATTTACGTGTAGTACCCAAGGTGATATTAACTATTGTTATGTTATAGTGTTTTAAAAATTGAATTATTTTGGGTCACGGAGATGGCTCAGTAGACTAAGCGCTTGCCTGTCAAGCCCAAGAGCCTGAATTCAATCCCCGGTTCCGAAAAAAAAAAAAAAAAAGAATTATTTTTATTGTTACATTGTTGGTTTTCTTTAAGTTTTTCATTTTAAAATTTTTGATGCTTGTCGGTGACTCCAGGGACGTGGCAGCCGTGCCCTTGAAGTGCTGATTTAATATAATTACTTGGAAGTTCAGAACACAGGGCTGAGCTGGGTTCTTCTTGGACAGAAGAGGGAGGAGCTCATCTGGTCTGGGATTCTTTTCACTGGCTGAGCTCCAGAGTAGCTGGCAGTGAGCTGGTCACATCTTATGCACACCAGAGCGCAGACTCCTCTTCCTGCACTTGTCGCCCCAGGGCCACCCTGCGTGTCAGCCTTCTAATCTTCCGTTCTTTCTCCTCCACTGCACTGTCCCATTTCTCCAGTATTTGCCTTCTGCTTGCACTGTCCAGCTTGTTTAAAGAGCTCATTTCTGATGAGCTGCTCTCTCTGCCTGGGCTGCCCTGCTCCAGCCCTCTCCTCCAGCTCACCTCAGCCTGGCTAGCTCCACCTCCTCCTTGAAGCCCCAAGTTTCCAGCTCCCCTCAGGCAAGACTTCTAGCCCTTCCTGACCAGTGTGGCTCTCCCCAGAGTCCTTCCACACTGGGCATTTCCTCTGGAGCTGGTACCGCAGCTATAATTAAATAGTCACCAGGCTCACCCAGCATATCGATATTTCTGGGGGATCTTTATTGGTTATTAATAAAAATTAGCAAATGACATGTTTTCATTTGCATTTAGTGATCTCAGGGGCTGCAGGTCTTGGCACCGCAGCAGAGAGCATTCCCTGCCTGTTTTTTGAAAAATATTTTAAAATTTGCTCTGAGATCAGTCCTTGAGCGTGATTTAGAAGTGCACAGCGTTCTGCAGTGTCTCTCCTGTCCTGCCACATCGTGTCCCACAGACGTGGTATGTACTATTGGCACACACGGTAAAGCCTTAAGGAAAAGCATTTCACAAGATTTAAATGAGTCAGGCCTAAAAGAGCCAGCAATTTTTACTGTTCAGTCATTTGTAACTTACAAATGTGCACACAGGCTCTCCCAGGCAGACAGTGTGCTTACTGGAGGGACCAGAGGGAAACCCTACACAGCTGTACCCGCCGACGCCTGTGAGGAGCAGGTTGGACCTGGAGGGCAACCTTTTCTTCTTCTTTTATATTTTATTTTAAAGAGAAAAAATAAAAGCAAGCACAAGAACATAAGCAAAAACAAAGTAACAAAAATAATTAAGAAATGATATAGAATTTCAAAACAAGAGTAGAAAAAATGGCAACTTTCTAAATGAATAGCCTAGGATAGGCAGTTGGCAAATCAGTTCTTTTAAAGAGTTAGAAAAAAAAATCTATTTAAACACTTAATGTTAAGTTGACACATAAATGTACATCTATTTTTCTAATCTTATGATGTAGAATCAGATACTGTCTTTTTCTTTTTCTTCTTTGATATGGGATTTCAATATGCAGCTTGGACTTGCAGTGGTCCTCCTGTGTCGGTCTCCCCAGTCACGGGATTACAGGTGTGTGCCACCATGCCTGATTTTGGGGCCAGCACTGTGGCCTGGTTCTGGAGCCTGCTGGTCATGTGGTACTAGGGCTCGAACTCTGGACCTTGAGCTTGGCAGGCAGATGTTTAGGCTGCTGAGCATCTCCCAAGCCCCTAGATTCTTTTTTAAGAATCCATTTATGAAATCTTCTGTTATTCTTCTTATTATCTACCACAACATGCTACAGTTTCCAGGATTGTTTAGTAAGTTAAAAGATCTGTAACACGTCAAGGAAGCAATCTGAGAACAGAATTGTTTGGATTTCGTGTTTTGCCTCCCGTCTTCTAAGGCTGCCTGGCCCACCCCGAGCCTAAAGCTGCACAGTGGCGAGTCTCAACCATGTCTGTCTAGGGCAGCAGATATCCAGCATGGAAACCTCCGCTCACCCTGAAATTCCACAGATTTGGCTAATGCCTCTGAGGTATTTAATTACAGTAACTCATACAAATGCTGTCACGGGTTTGAGAACAAGCACAGCGGAGTCTCGGGAAGGAGGTGCAGGGAACAGAGCTGGAGGTCCTGGCAGTGGGACGAGTGAGCTGTGCGCAGCCTCAGGAAGTTGCAGGATGAGCGGAGACTGGAAAGTAGCAGTTAGTGAAAACACCTCCGCGGCTAAAGGTCTTTGACATTTCAATATCAGTCTTCCCCGCCAGGGGGAAAGTTCCAGAGAACGCAGAGCCATTCCCACCACCCCTGATTCTGGGTCACAACCTGCTGACCGGACTCACGGACGCCCTCTGCAGGGCAAGTCTCCCATCCCATCAGTGGTGGAGCACCTTTCAGAGACCCAGGGTCGCAACTAGGGCCCCAGGTACACCTATTTATTGCAAGGAGCCAACACTGCTCCTGCGTGTCCCAGGCTTGCAGGCTGGGGAATGCTGGGACCGCGTGGCTGGCGTGCCGCAGAGAGGGCTGGCTAGGGTCACTGCCGCTGATCTAGCCCATGAATTTACCTTTATTTTCTGCAAGGCAAAGTAGAGCAAAGTGTACCAAGGATTGAACCCAGGGACTCTGTGGATGCTACCTCACTGACATTTTAAAAATAAAAAATGAACCAGACTCTCACTAAATGATAAGTTGCCCAGGCTAGGTTCAGACATGCAGTCTGCCTGCCTTGGCCGGCCAGAGTGCTGGGATTACAGGTATGCAGCCTTGGTCTGACTAAGACATTTAAAACAAACCTACTTTGATAGCGTACAGGTGGGAAGGTGTTGAATCTTTCTTTGCTATCCTAAGTGTCATAGTTAGATTTCCTAAAAGAAAATAAAAGTTAATAAGAGAAAAGCACAACAGATTGACTGAACGGAAGATTTACATGGCTCAAAAGGCTTTAAACATGAAAATCAGAGATCTGCAAAAACATTCTCTCTTGACTCAATGAAGAATAAACAATTGGGTAGAGCTGTAATTGCACCAAGGGCTCTGATTTTAGGTAGCGGGCTGAGAGGAGAAATCCAGCAAGGCCTGTGTGCCTGGAATCTCCTTGGCATCTCTGTGTCACATTCCTTCTTCCGTGGCATAGGGCAGGGCCCCTCTGGAAGGAGGAATTTATGATGCACTATCAGATAAGGTAGGTCGGAGAATTTCCTTATGGCCAGCTCCTGCACAGAAAGACAGGAGAAAATTAGAATAATGTTCCTAGGTTTTATGACTCATGTAGAAGAAAAATTCTTGTTTCTATGAGCTGCTTTAGGGAGATAGACGGCTAGAAGGAAGGGGGACTGGAGATCAGAGAGAGACGTGGCTTCTCAGTTTTCCTGTGTCCTTGAACAGTAAGTCCTCAGCTTACTTTGGGGTGTCTTTTTCTGAGCCCCACAGCATTTTCACTAAATTAGCAATAAAAGCAAGAAGGACAGTAGTAGCTGAAGATCCTTGAAATTAAGCTCTTAACTGTTTACCCCGAACATCACTTGAGCACTGTGTTTATTTATGGACTGACTACTCTGAGTGTCACTTAGGCAGGTGTCATTTTGCCTGTAAATTCTTTTACTGAATAGAAATGATAAAATTGTTATTTTTCTATTTTGTTTTCTATTATCTCAAAAATGAAAAAATATGCAAGCTTTGGTCATCCTATATTTAAATAACTGGATGAGTAAGTAGTTAATGCAAGATATTTTAAATTTCCTTTCTCTACATTGAGGATAGCAATGTGTAATACTAAAACCATGCTTGAAATACCTCCATTTTGGTCATCTAAATGCATACTGCTTCTGTCACACCAATTATGGCAATACTCTGTTTCAAGTAATATTTTAAAAAGGTAATAAAAGAAAAAAAGAAGAAAAAACTTTCTTTTCTCCTCCTAATAGATGATATAAGGTAAGAATGATCTGCTAACAAAATGATTTTAATTGTTGAAACAGTATCAAATAGCTCCTATCCCTAACAACTACATTACAGAGAAATATGAAGCCTGGCCTGGTGGCAGGCTGCAACAGTCCCAGAACTCTGGGAACCAGGCAAGAGAACCACAAGTTTGAGTCCAGCTTGGCAAACTGAATAAGACTCAGTTTCCAAATGAAAAATAAAACAAGGCTATAACTCATGTAAAGACCTTGTATTCAAACCCCTGCACCACACACACACACACACACACACACACACACACACACACACACTCAAAAGGCAAGGGATGTAGGTTATTATAATAGAACTAGAAATACTTATATAAGAATGGGAGAGATTCTGTAAGATTTGATCTTCTCTCCTCTATTTTGCAGCTTGAAATACTGATATTTAAGGAAGGACTTAGGATTTGGTGCATGTTCCTGAAATTATGTGTGGATCTTCTATAAAAACCCATATTTTAACTAATGTTTGACCAAATGCATATGTGCTTGTGGGGGGTTATATTGGTTAGAGATTAATAAAGTATAGTCTTTTTTGAGAAAATTAGCATTCAGTAAGCCAGACTGGTTGGAATAGAATGGTTTTTATGAAGCACAGTGAACAAATGCTATGGTGAGAGAACATGCGAGATTCAACCCTACTGGAGAGATTAAAAAGAAAATTCTGAAGCTGTACAAAGCTATGAACAGCAAGATACTTCCTTAAGCTGCCTGTGAATATCACCTGGCAAAGGCCAGAGAGAGGTCCATGCCTCTAGAATATAGGGAAGGCAGAACTCAGCATCCTGGAACTGTGTCCCTCCTCCCATCCGTCCCTTTGTGAAGACCACAGTCTAATCTCTCTTAGGAAATAATAATAATCCTATCAAAGATACCACCTTCTGAATTAAAAGCATCATACCACAGCAATATCTGCATACCCATGTTTATAGCAGCACGGTTCATAATAGCTGAAGCTTGGAAAAAGCCCAACTGTCCATCAGCTGATAGATGGATAAAAAAGATGGGGGTTTCTTTTTAAATGGAGCACTACCCTGCTATAAAGAAGGATAAGCTAGGTAAATGGATGCACCGTGAGAAAATACTCTTCAATGAAATAAATTGGACACATATTTGAATGCCACATTGTTCCTCTGGTGTGAGAAAACAATAGGCTAAGTAAGGACCAAAATGTAGAATAGGTCATTGGGTTTAAAAAAAATTTTTTACTAATTTTAATGAGAGAGAAATAGCAATGAGACAGTTTCAAAACAGGCTAGTAGGACAGTTATAATAATTAATATATTGCATATTGTTGTCTTCATAGTAGCTATTCATAGTACAAGATGCAGACATGATCTCTTGTCTAAATAATGGTAGTACAAATCTTTTTTTCTCATTGAGCTAAGTGAAAGTAGCTGTATATCTATCTTCACTATTTTGTATATACATATATATTTTTTCACTACAAAATGGTCTTTCATTTATATCCCCCTTTTTTCGTTTTTCTTTATTTATTTTTTTTTGTCAGAGATGGGTGTTCTATTGTTGCCACAGAAGCTGTATTTGAGGAAGTCTTTAAAGGACCTTTTCATACTTGATGCCAGTTCAAATATTGTAGGTACCTGAATTCAGCAAAATATTCCAATATAGTCCAATAGTTTGGGATTGAACTCAAGAATCTGTGCTTGCCAGGCAGGTGATTATGCTGCTGAGCTATCTCTCCAGCCCCAAGGTATTGTGGAATAGGAAGGAAATGTTCAAATGGAAAGAGGAAAAAAGGACTAGGGGAGGAAGGAAGAAAGGAAAGGAAAAGGAAAAAAGTGAATGAAAAAAATTGAAACAAAGCTGTTGTACGTAAGGAGGGCAAAAAGGGCTGAAGCAGGGGGTGTTGGTAGAGAAAAAAGAATCAAGATATATCATACCCAGGTACAAATTCCTTATTGATGAATGTGAACTATGTATATCTAAAATGCACCAATAAAATTAATTGCAAAAATCAGAGAATGTCTCCTTCTGTACCAGAGGTGAGCGGTTTCTCCTGACTTGCACTCATGGTCAATGTGTGGTAGACGAGGAGCAAGAGGCTTCCACACAGAAGCAGCAAGTGCAGCCTGGAGGCTTCCCAAGATGACCAAGCTTCACAGTTCCGGGGCTGAGAGTCTTCTGGGCTTTCCCAGGCCATCTGGGAAGTGACACTTTCCGTGGCTCCTTCCCTGTGATCTGAGATCTGGTGCCAAGGACACACCACACCATTTCCCACAATTCTGCGCAGCCACAACTGCATCCTCCAGAAACCCAAGATTAAGGTCTGTGACATGGTCATGGTGGTTGGGGCAAGAAGTAAATGTGGCTGATGTGGGTGCAGCTGACTACAAGGGGAGCATTTCTTCTAGAATAAGATGGCCAACGCTACCTGCATAATTTCCGGATGAACACCTGTAGTGATGGCAAAGTCAGAATGTGTAGCTGGAACCAGCAACTTGGTGTCCTGGGATGCAGACTTGTGTTCAAGATTATCCACATCTATCTTCTACTTGTTTCCCAAATCTTTCCTAGGTGTGTCAGGGAGATGGATTAAAAGATGCTCCATTTACTTAACTGTTTCCAAGTCCCTTTCTAGTTAGATGTCATTTAGTTTCCTGCAAAGTTTAATGGGAAAACAGAGGGAGCATCTTGGCTTTTAGAGAGGATACATATTTTTAATTTGCTGCTGTTGAGTTATCTGTGCTTGTGGGAAGTTCTGTTCAAATATCTTCAGAATAATTAAGGAATCGTCAAGACTGTGCAGG
Organism: Octodon degus; assembly: GCF_000260255.1. Lineage (NCBI taxonomy): Eukaryota > Metazoa > Chordata > Mammalia > Rodentia > Octodontidae > Octodon > Octodon degus. The sequence goes on from NW_004524672.1 coordinate 6,815,546, forward strand.
GAAAAAAAATGGTTAATATGAAGAATCTTCTTTCACTTAGACAGGGCCTGGTTTCTTGCAGAGGCACTGCTGGCTGGGCAGCAATAGTTAACTGTCTTCAGTCCACAGGTATTGGCCTAACACCAACCTTTGAGTAGATTTATCTATCAAAATTCTTCAAATGAAAGCTTAGTATGTTGGTAAATTGCCAGAGAATCCAGGCAAACTTATCTTGCCTTTTAAGAGTAATCCAATTTTTATGAAACACCTAGGGCAAAATTTCAAGGAACCACAAACCTCAGGTTTATTAATATTTCACTTCCAGAAAATTCTGCTCACCTTTCTGATTAACTAATGGCCATGTGGCCGGTGGGAAGGCCCTAAGAAACAGTGTCTTTGTGATGAATAGTTCAACAAATTATGAATGCGCCCTAAGGATGTCACCTTTTTGTAAGGTTCCTCTTTGATACCATCTTCCTCCTAACACATCTTTATCAAGTGTGAGAAACTCTTTTATCTTGGCCCCAGGCTTCCACAATTCTTAAGAGTTGTCATCTCTTCCTGTTCTGCCTTTATCATCTCTTCTCATAGGCCACTCTTGCAAGCGGATCTGTTGTCATGCGTGTCTTAGTGCACATTTACATCAGTGATACCTAGGGTCAGAGATCAGGAAGTAAGGATGGTGTGTGAAAGTGCTTTAGGTTTTAATTGCACAAAAATACATTATTTTAATATGATTATTTCTATATGTAACATATCCATATGGTTCAATAACCTTTCTTATTTGTTTCCTCTCATTTGAACATTTTCTATAACAGAAAAAATGAATAAAAATAGGTTATGATGCCTTACTGAAATGGCAGCACTTTACATGTGTGTATTGTTTACATTTTATCTTCATTTTATGCATCTTGAAGATCTTCTTCACCAACATATTGAAAATATACTCATTCTCTTATTTTCACATCTACATTGAATTCAATTCTATTAATATATGCATACACTTGCTATTTACCTAATTTGCTATTTTGGGAAATTTGAGTTAGTTGTTTTAATTTTATGTTGTTAAAAATAAGGACACCATGAAGAATGCTTTCATAAATCATTTAGAACAAGTGCAGATGCATCTGTAGGGAATTTTCCCAGAAATGGAACCAATGGGTTTAAGGGCATATGCATTTGTAGTCCAAGTAGCTATCACCAAATCCTTCTCTGTTGGACTCCATTTGCTCTCCCCCTGGGGATGTACAGAGTTGCCCATTTCCCCATAGCCTCAACAACAAAGCCTATTATAATAAAAGGGTTTTAATCCTTATTAAACAAATTTCCAGGATTAGAGAGCTTTTGAGAAAGAAATTTGTTTTCTATCTAAAACCCTCCTCAATCTTCTGAAACCACTTCCCTAGGGCAGAAAGAACAGAAGCAACATTTGCTACGTTCTAGGCACGATGCCAAGGATGAGGCGCACAAAGGTAAATGTGTTAGGTTTTACTCTCTTCTTTCCTCCCTCCTTTGAAAATATTCAGGGATTATTGATTTTGTGTATCAAAGCCAAAAGTTTATGAAGACTATCTTCTCCCTGTCCTGTTGTGTGAATAACTGCCTGACTGCTCATCTGTCTTCTGTTCTTCCCAGCTTCAGGGTAGTTGCTTTGCATAAGTCATCTTTTTATGATATGAACTGACCCTTGATAGTCCTGCTTGCCTTTCCTCTTGGCTTATAGAACGGCATCTAAATTCCTTAACCCAACCATGAAGGCTTTGTCAGTCTTGTGATAACCTGCTTCCGAAGTTGCCTTTCTTGGAGACTGGGTGTGATGGTTTGTATATTTTTATTGTGTACTCAGTTATTCTACATTTATTCTCTACTTGGAGAATTCTTTCTTTTTCTCTCTCTCTATCTTCTGATGTTTTCCCAGATTTCTGTCTCAAACTATGCCACACCAGTTAGAAACAATAGTCATGCCTTCCTTGAATACCTGCAATATTGTTCTACATGTTTGGCTTATTTATTCAACCATGAATTCATTGAAGCAAAGACTATTTCCTATTCATCTGCAGACCTATATTGCTCAGAACCACGTCTGGTCATGGATGGTCAATAACTTTGTTTAATTATACAGTAATAACTAGTTGATAAAAAGTTCTGGATTGGTTCCAGAGTCATATTCTAAGAGAAATTACCTTCTGCTTAATGGAAATTGAAATGAATTACATGGAATTCTGTAAGCCTTCTGTCTGGTCTGTTTTGTCAGATTTCAGATACATGAGGTTACCCAAGATAGAGAAAATGCGGACACTAAGGCACACTTCCACACCGTGCAGACTGTCAATCAGCAGCTAACTTCCCCTCTTTGTGTATTTGGTTTGACAGCTTCTCCATGCTTCCCTTGAAGTTAGAGACTTGCCCTTGAGGGAGACAATAGATCAGGTCAATGGATTGTGGGTGGAAGCGCTGAATGCCAATTCAAGGTCTAATCACTTAAAATATCCTAAAAAAAAAAAAATGTCTGCACTCACTCTCTTCTTGGTCCCTTGCCTAGAAAGTCTCATTAGAAAATTCTGAGGTCCTAGAAATACTTAAATTTCACAGCTATTACTATTACTACTGTGTTGTGAGGCCACTCCCAAAATATCCATGGATGAAGAAACCATTTATCAGGGTCAGTCCCTAGGATAACAGAGTCCTATGTTACAGCAGTTAGATTATCCTGAAGACAATTGTGAACATACGATTCAAATTGATGTTATTTTATCTAACTGCCACGTGGGTCCCTCAAGAAAGAAAGAAGGTGGCATACACCTGTGCAGACAGAACCATGTCAGCATAAAGGTGAGAGCTGCCCTCTCCAGTCGTAGCCCCAGAAGGGAAACTGCTGGGCTCCTGGCATGCGCCTGTGTGGCTTGCGCATGCGTACTCAGGATACCTGCGTGTCTGGAATCGCATCATCTTAATCAAACTTTCTTTGCCCACCAGTCGCTGGTGTTCTTTATATGTCACCCCTCAGCTCTTAACTCCTGTAAGCATCTTTGCATCACTTTTTATACCAATCCTAATTCACAAGCAGAAATTCCATTTTTGTGTACCCATTACCACCATAAACTCTAGTTTGCAAAGGATTTGCCCGAGTATTCTTTGTTTTTTTAAAATTAATTTTGAGAATCAAATAATAAGACAATTTCAAAACCGCTTAGTAGGACAGTTTCAATAATAAATACATTGCATATTGCTGTCTTCTTACTGGTTATTCACAGTACAAGATGCAGATATGATATCCAGCCCAAACATTATTAGTGCAAATCTTTCTTCTCACTGAATTAAGAGAAGGTAGCTGTATATCTATCCTATATACACAGATACAAAATGGTCCTTCATTTGTATCCCCTTTTTTGTTTAGTTTTGTCAGAGATGGGTATTCCATTGCCATTTAAATATTTTAGGTGCATGAATTCAGCAAAATAATCCAATATAGTCCAGTAGTCCATAGCAGTAGTGGATTATCCATAGGACTGTCAATGTCAGAAGTTGTTGACTTGAGCCTTTTATAGCTCAACATATTAATATGACTTTACTTTGTATACTTCATTTTTATATTTTTCTGCTGGATGGTTAAGACCTATATAACAAGAAATGTACTTTTGTATCTGACAAGGTCAGTTAAATCCCCTCAGGATTTACCCTGAAACCCTATACTGCAGTTTGTAGATCCTTTGTCAGTGTCAGCCATCTGGATGAGTCATGGTCACTGCTTGACCAATTTGCTCTCTGTGAAAGCCTGAGAGAATTTTTTCTCTCTAGCTGACTCTCCTTAGGCACACTGTGCATCATCAATCACTTTCCTCTGCGGCCCCCATAATCTCCTT
>NW_004524672.1:6823697-6832180 GCF_000260255.1 Octodon degus
TTGGCAAACTGAACAAGACTCAGTTTCCAAATGAAAAATAAAACAAGGCTATAACTCGTGTAAAGACCTTGTATTCAAACCCCTGCACCACACACACACACACACACACACACACACACACACACACACTCAAAAGGCAAGGGATGTAGGTTATTATAATAGAACTAGAAATACTTATATAAGAATGGGAGAGATTCTGTAAGATTTGATCTTCTCTCCTCTATTTTGCAGCTTGAAATACTGATATTTAAGGAAGGACTTAGGATTTGGTGCATGTTCCTGAAATTATGTGTGGATCTTCTATAAAAACCCATATTTTAACTAATGTTTGACCAAATGCATATGTGCTTGTGGGGGGTTATATTGGTTAGAGATTAATAAAGTATAGTCTTTTTTGAGAAAATTAGCATTCAGTAAGCCAGACTGGTTGGAATAGAATGGTTTTTATGAAGCACAGTGAACAAATGCTATGGTGAGAGAACATGCGAGATTCAACCCTACTGGAGAGATTAAAAAGAAAATTCTGAAGCTGTACAAAGCTATGAACAGCAAGATACTTCCTTAAGCTGCCTGTGAATATCACCTGGCAAAGGCCAGAGAGAGGTCCATGCCTCTAGAATATAGGGAAGGCAGAACTCAGCATCCTGGAACTGTGTCCCTCCTCCCATCCGTCCCTTTGTGAAGACCACAGTCTAATCTCTCTTAGGAAATAATAATAATCCTATCAAAGATACCACCTTCTGAATTAAAAGCATCATACCACAGCAATATCTGCATACCCATGTTTATAGCAGCACGGTTCATAATAGCTGAAGCTTGGAAAAAGCCCAACTGTCCATCAGCTGATAGATGGATAAAAAAGATGGGGGTTTCTTTTTAAATGGAGCACTACCCTGCTATAAAGAAGGATAAGCTAGGTAAATGGATGCACCGTGAGAAAATACTCTTCAATGAAATAAATTGGACACATATTTGAATGCCACATTGTTCCTCTGGTGTGAGAAAACAATAGGCTAAGTAAGGACCAAAATGTAGAATAGGTCATTGGGTTTAAAAAAAATTTTTTACTAATTTTAATGAGAGAGAAATAGCAATGAGACAGTTTCAAAACAGGCTAGTAGGACAGTTATAATAATTAATATATTGCATATTGTTGTCTTCATAGTAGCTATTCATAGTACAAGATGCAGACATGATCTCTTGTCTAAATAATGGTAGTACAAATCTTTTTTTCTCATTGAGCTAAGTGAAAGTAGCTGTATATCTATCTTCACTATTTTGTATATACATATATATTTTTTCACTACAAAATGGTCTTTCATTTATATCCCCCTTTTTTCGTTTTTCTTTATTTATTTTTTTTTGTCAGAGATGGGTGTTCTATTGTTGCCACAGAAGCTGTATTTGAGGAAGTCTTTAAAGGACCTTTTCATACTTGATGCCAGTTCAAATATTGTAGGTACCTGAATTCAGCAAAATATTCCAATATAGTCCAATAGTTTGGGATTGAACTCAAGAATCTGTGCTTGCCAGGCAGGTGATTATGCTGCTGAGCTATCTCTCCAGCCCCAAGGTATTGTGGAATAGGAAGGAAATGTTCAAATGGAAAGAGGAAAAAAGGACTAGGGGAGGAAGGAAGAAAGGAAAGGAAAAGGAAAAAAGTGAATGAAAAAAATTGAAACAAAGCTGTTGTACGTAAGGAGGGCAAAAAGGGCTGAAGCAGGGGGTGTTGGTAGAGAAAAAAGAATCAAGATATATCATACCCAGGTACAAATTCCTTATTGATGAATGTGAACTATGTATATCTAAAATGCACCAATAAAATTAATTGCAAAAATCAGAGAATGTCTCCTTCTGTACCAGAGGTGAGCGGTTTCTCCTGACTTGCACTCATGGTCAATGTGTGGTAGACGAGGAGCAAGAGGCTTCCACACAGAAGCAGCAAGTGCAGCCTGGAGGCTTCCCAAGATGACCAAGCTTCACAGTTCCGGGGCTGAGAGTCTTCTGGGCTTTCCCAGGCCATCTGGGAAGTGACACTTTCCGTGGCTCCTTCCCTGTGATCTGAGATCTGGTGCCAAGGACACACCACACCATTTCCCACAATTCTGCGCAGCCACAACTGCATCCTCCAGAAACCCAAGATTAAGGTCTGTGACATGGTCATGGTGGTTGGGGCAAGAAGTAAATGTGGCTGATGTGGGTGCAGCTGACTACAAGGGGAGCATTTCTTCTAGAATAAGATGGCCAACGCTACCTGCATAATTTCCGGATGAACACCTGTAGTGATGGCAAAGTCAGAATGTGTAGCTGGAACCAGCAACTTGGTGTCCTGGGATGCAGACTTGTGTTCAAGATTATCCACATCTATCTTCTACTTGTTTCCCAAATCTTTCCTAGGTGTGTCAGGGAGATGGATTAAAAGATGCTCCATTTACTTAACTGTTTCCAAGTCCCTTTCTAGTTAGATGTCATTTAGTTTCCTGCAAAGTTTAATGGGAAAACAGAGGGAGCATCTTGGCTTTTAGAGAGGATACATATTTTTAATTTGCTGCTGTTGAGTTATCTGTGCTTGTGGGAAGTTCTGTTCAAATATCTTCAGAATAATTAAGGAATCGTCAAGACTGTGCAGGGAAAAAAAATGGTTAATATGAAGAATCTTCTTTCACTTAGACAGGGCCTGGTTTCTTGCAGAGGCACTGCTGGCTGGGCAGCAATAGTTAACTGTCTTCAGTCCACAGGTATTGGCCTAACACCAACCTTTGAGTAGATTTATCTATCAAAATTCTTCAAATGAAAGCTTAGTATGTTGGTAAATTGCCAGAGAATCCAGGCAAACTTATCTTGCCTTTTAAGAGTAATCCAATTTTTATGAAACACCTAGGGCAAAATTTCAAGGAACCACAAACCTCAGGTTTATTAATATTTCACTTCCAGAAAATTCTGCTCACCTTTCTGATTAACTAATGGCCATGTGGCCGGTGGGAAGGCCCTAAGAAACAGTGTCTTTGTGATGAATAGTTCAACAAATTATGAATGCGCCCTAAGGATGTCACCTTTTTGTAAGGTTCCTCTTTGATACCATCTTCCTCCTAACACATCTTTATCAAGTGTGAGAAACTCTTTTATCTTGGCCCCAGGCTTCCACAATTCTTAAGAGTTGTCATCTCTTCCTGTTCTGCCTTTATCATCTCTTCTCATAGGCCACTCTTGCAAGCGGATCTGTTGTCATGCGTGTCTTAGTGCACATTTACATCAGTGATACCTAGGGTCAGAGATCAGGAAGTAAGGATGGTGTGTGAAAGTGCTTTAGGTTTTAATTGCACAAAAATACATTATTTTAATATGATTATTTCTATATGTAACATATCCATATGGTTCAATAACCTTTCTTATTTGTTTCCTCTCATTTGAACATTTTCTATAACAGAAAAAATGAATAAAAATAGGTTATGATGCCTTACTGAAATGGCAGCACTTTACATGTGTGTATTGTTTACATTTTATCTTCATTTTATGCATCTTGAAGATCTTCTTCACCAACATATTGAAAATATACTCATTCTCTTATTTTCACATCTACATTGAATTCAATTCTATTAATATATGCATACACTTGCTATTTACCTAATTTGCTATTTTGGGAAATTTGAGTTAGTTGTTTTAATTTTATGTTGTTAAAAATAAGGACACCATGAAGAATGCTTTCATAAATCATTTAGAACAAGTGCAGATGCATCTGTAGGGAATTTTCCCAGAAATGGAACCAATGGGTTTAAGGGCATATGCATTTGTAGTCCAAGTAGCTATCACCAAATCCTTCTCTGTTGGACTCCATTTGCTCTCCCCCTGGGGATGTACAGAGTTGCCCATTTCCCCATAGCCTCAACAACAAAGCCTATTATAATAAAAGGGTTTTAATCCTTATTAAACAAATTTCCAGGATTAGAGAGCTTTTGAGAAAGAAATTTGTTTTCTATCTAAAACCCTCCTCAATCTTCTGAAACCACTTCCCTAGGGCAGAAAGAACAGAAGCAACATTTGCTACGTTCTAGGCACGATGCCAAGGATGAGGCGCACAAAGGTAAATGTGTTAGGTTTTACTCTCTTCTTTCCTCCCTCCTTTGAAAATATTCAGGGATTATTGATTTTGTGTATCAAAGCCAAAAGTTTATGAAGACTATCTTCTCCCTGTCCTGTTGTGTGAATAACTGCCTGACTGCTCATCTGTCTTCTGTTCTTCCCAGCTTCAGGGTAGTTGCTTTGCATAAGTCATCTTTTTATGATATGAACTGACCCTTGATAGTCCTGCTTGCCTTTCCTCTTGGCTTATAGAACGGCATCTAAATTCCTTAACCCAACCATGAAGGCTTTGTCAGTCTTGTGATAACCTGCTTCCGAAGTTGCCTTTCTTGGAGACTGGGTGTGATGGTTTGTATATTTTTATTGTGTACTCAGTTATTCTACATTTATTCTCTACTTGGAGAATTCTTTCTTTTTCTCTCTCTCTATCTTCTGATGTTTTCCCAGATTTCTGTCTCAAACTATGCCACACCAGTTAGAAACAATAGTCATGCCTTCCTTGAATACCTGCAATATTGTTCTACATGTTTGGCTTATTTATTCAACCATGAATTCATTGAAGCAAAGACTATTTCCTATTCATCTGCAGACCTATATTGCTCAGAACCACGTCTGGTCATGGATGGTCAATAACTTTGTTTAATTATACAGTAATAACTAGTTGATAAAAAGTTCTGGATTGGTTCCAGAGTCATATTCTAAGAGAAATTACCTTCTGCTTAATGGAAATTGAAATGAATTACATGGAATTCTGTAAGCCTTCTGTCTGGTCTGTTTTGTCAGATTTCAGATACATGAGGTTACCCAAGATAGAGAAAATGCGGACACTAAGGCACACTTCCACACCGTGCAGACTGTCAATCAGCAGCTAACTTCCCCTCTTTGTGTATTTGGTTTGACAGCTTCTCCATGCTTCCCTTGAAGTTAGAGACTTGCCCTTGAGGGAGACAATAGATCAGGTCAATGGATTGTGGGTGGAAGCGCTGAATGCCAATTCAAGGTCTAATCACTTAAAATATCCTAAAAAAAAAAAAATGTCTGCACTCACTCTCTTCTTGGTCCCTTGCCTAGAAAGTCTCATTAGAAAATTCTGAGGTCCTAGAAATACTTAAATTTCACAGCTATTACTATTACTACTGTGTTGTGAGGCCACTCCCAAAATATCCATGGATGAAGAAACCATTTATCAGGGTCAGTCCCTAGGATAACAGAGTCCTATGTTACAGCAGTTAGATTATCCTGAAGACAATTGTGAACATACGATTCAAATTGATGTTATTTTATCTAACTGCCACGTGGGTCCCTCAAGAAAGAAAGAAGGTGGCATACACCTGTGCAGACAGAACCATGTCAGCATAAAGGTGAGAGCTGCCCTCTCCAGTCGTAGCCCCAGAAGGGAAACTGCTGGGCTCCTGGCATGCGCCTGTGTGGCTTGCGCATGCGTACTCAGGATACCTGCGTGTCTGGAATCGCATCATCTTAATCAAACTTTCTTTGCCCACCAGTCGCTGGTGTTCTTTATATGTCACCCCTCAGCTCTTAACTCCTGTAAGCATCTTTGCATCACTTTTTATACCAATCCTAATTCACAAGCAGAAATTCCATTTTTGTGTACCCATTACCACCATAAACTCTAGTTTGCAAAGGATTTGCCCGAGTATTCTTTGTTTTTTTAAAATTAATTTTGAGAATCAAATAATAAGACAATTTCAAAACCGCTTAGTAGGACAGTTTCAATAATAAATACATTGCATATTGCTGTCTTCTTACTGGTTATTCACAGTACAAGATGCAGATATGATATCCAGCCCAAACATTATTAGTGCAAATCTTTCTTCTCACTGAATTAAGAGAAGGTAGCTGTATATCTATCCTATATACACAGATACAAAATGGTCCTTCATTTGTATCCCCTTTTTTGTTTAGTTTTGTCAGAGATGGGTATTCCATTGCCATTTAAATATTTTAGGTGCATGAATTCAGCAAAATAATCCAATATAGTCCAGTAGTCCATAGCAGTAGTGGATTATCCATAGGACTGTCAATGTCAGAAGTTGTTGACTTGAGCCTTTTATAGCTCAACATATTAATATGACTTTACTTTGTATACTTCATTTTTATATTTTTCTGCTGGATGGTTAAGACCTATATAACAAGAAATGTACTTTTGTATCTGACAAGGTCAGTTAAATCCCCTCAGGATTTACCCTGAAACCCTATACTGCAGTTTGTAGATCCTTTGTCAGTGTCAGCCATCTGGATGAGTCATGGTCACTGCTTGACCAATTTGCTCTCTGTGAAAGCCTGAGAGAATTTTTTCTCTCTAGCTGACTCTCCTTAGGCACACTGTGCATCATCAATCACTTTCCTCTGCGGCCCCCATAATCTCCTTGATCAGAAAAATTGGGACACCACTGAGTTACATGATGTTATAGTACAGGTTCTCCTATGTCCTGAGTCCTCAGTAACCTTGAAAGGCTATGACCAAAATGTTGGCTGTCCTTGCAGCCCTTCTTTTTCTCTAATTTTTGGTCTGCAAACTTAAGTTGATAACCCACCAGAAGAGAAGATTAATGATTTTATTACCCTATAACATAGGCAGCTGAGCTTAACCTCATTATCTGTCTGAATATCAAACATCTTAGACATAACATGGAACAGACATTTTCCATCAAGTATTGATATGTTAAACTTTAAACCCCTACAGAATGTGAAGAAAAAACTAAAAAAATAAAAATCTTTTAAAAAATAGGGATAAACAATTAAATTACTTAGGAATGTGTAAAAATTACATATTTTTTACACAGAAATTTAGAAATCTAACCATGTACAGTATTGTAGCAGGACAATTCTAGGACATTTTTTTTGCCTCTTGTTTTCATTTATTACCTTTTTATAAACCAACATTTACTTGAGAGACAGTATAGTAGTAATTGATATGACATGGCAAGCAGTACAGATTTGGATCAGAATGACATTGCTCAAGTGTTCTTGTGCCTAGACTATGTACTTCTCCTTAGGGAAGTTTATTGTCATAAATTGATCTTAAAATTATTTCTAGAATCTATACTCTTTACTACTAAGCACCATACTCACCTGTTCTTCCTTTCTTCCTTCCTCCTTCCTTCCTTTCTTCCTTCTTTCCTTCCTGCCTGCCTGCATGCCTTCCTGCCTGCCTTCCTTCCTGCCTTCCTGCCTTCCTGCCTTCCTGCCTTCCTGCCTTCTTACCTTCCTTCCTGCCTGCCTTCCTTCCTGCCTTCCTGCCTTCCTGCCTTCTTACCTTCCTTCCTGCCTGCCTCCCTTCCTGCCTTCCTACCTTCTTTTCTTCCTCCCTTCCTGCCTTCCTGCCTCCCTTCTCTTTTCCTGTACACATTTAGAACCATGGAACCTAATCTAGCTGAAGCCTGAGGTAGGCAAGATAGTTCTTATCCTTTTCCATCTGGGTTCACTGAACTTGAAAGCCATGGCAGAGGGGAAGAACAATATGGAGGAGCCACAGAATTTCTTTCCTGCCTTGACCTGGGAGTGACACACAGCACTTCTGCTCAGACTCCACTGCTTGTGGCTGGGGACACGGCAGGATCTCAGCTGTTTAGAGGAGTTCATGCTCATCCTGAGAACTTGCTCTGTTAGCCAGACCACATATCTCAGAGAAAAAGCTGAAATCCTTGCCCTGAACTGCCATGCCATCCAAGAACATCCCCTCTTTCCCACTCTCTCCTTGGCCCACTAACCCTGCCCTTCTCCCCCTTCTGCTCACTGTTCCAGCCTAACTGTCTTGGTACACTCTGTTGGGTGCACTTCTGCACAGGCCCCTCCCCTGCTGCTCACTCCTGCTGCAATGCTCTTTGCTCATGTGCGTGCAGGCTCCTCATCTGCCTCCAGACTTTACCACACTGAGATTCAAAATCCACCTGACCCCTTCCTGCTGGTGGTGGGCTCCTTGCATTAGCACCGGTATTGTCTAACACATGAGATTTTCTTTTTCTTTTTTCTAACACTAAAGTTCTTTTTTATGAGCCAGAAACTTTATCTTTTATTGTTTTATTTTTATTTTTTAGAGAGAATAATAATAAGAAATAACATTAGAAATAATACAGAATTTCACTAAACAAAATTATAGGAATTCAACAATGATTGTTATATTGCATATTGTTGTCTTAAAATTAGTTATTCAGATTACCAGATATAAGCATGTAAAATTAGTCAAAAAAATCTATACAAAATTAAAAAAGAAAGAGAAAAAAATTAAGCATTAACTGTTCTTTTCAAAAGACCAGTAGAAATCAGCAGTATAATTATCCAAGTTGTATATATACATAAATATATCTTTATCCTTCTTGCTCTTTTAATTTTTAAAATTTATCTTAATGAGAAAAAAGATAAAGTAACTATGAAACAGT
>NW_004524672.1:6833800-6836677 GCF_000260255.1 Octodon degus
TTTTTTCATCTATTCCTAAGGTGATGGGTATTTTGGTTGTTTCCAAGATTTGGCTATCACAAATTGTGTTGCTATAAACATAGGTCCACCTATATCACTATGATATTGTTTTCAGGTTTTTTTGGGAAAATTCCCAGAAGGGAGGTAGCTGGATTGAATGGGATTTCCAGTCCTAGTTTTTTGAGGAATCTCCACATTGATTTCCATAGTGGTTGCACCAGTTTACATTCCCACCAGCAGTGGAGAAGTGCTCCTTTTTCCCCACAGCCTCTCCAACTTTTGTTGTTGGCTCATTTCTTTATGATAGCCATTTTTCTGGGGTAAGATGGTATCTTGGTGTTGTTTTGATTTGCATATCATGGATGGCTAATGATCTGGAGCATTTTTTCATGTATTTATTTGTTTCTTGTATTTCTTCCTATGAGAAGTGCGTGTTATTCCCTTATTATTTTCTTTATCCTTTCCCTCATCCCAGTTGTTCCATCCCTTGAACAGTACATATTGTGTTTAGCTTATCTTGTTTGTTGATTACTTCTTCCACAAAAATATAGCCTTTGGGGACCAGCCATTTTTATTCAAATATCTAGAAAGAACCTGGAACAAAATTAGCACAAGGTTTTTCTTTTTTGTTGAATGAACAAATCACTCCTTGGTAAACTATCATATGATGCATCACTATCTTTACCCTCACCCTGAATGATACAATTCTTGACCTCTAGCTTCTGCCACTTGCTATTGGCTTGCCCAACATGCATAAGTACCCTTCATGTCTTGGCAAAAGCACTATAAGAAAAGCAGTTTTGCATGCATACCTTTTAAATGATGAATATGTTATATATAGATGACATCATATTTAGCTTCTGCTACGCATCTATCTTTGTGGAAATGTAAAATCGTCCAGCAAGGGGTTTTCCATCATACATTTAACCCAAATCTATTTGAATTATATATGTTTCCTTTTAAAACACAGTCCATTTTCTTTCACTTGATCTCTCTTTGGGTCCCTTTGCGTCTGTCTGTCTTTCTGGCTGCCTGCCTGTCTGACTGTCTGTCTGTCTGTCTGTCTGTCTGTGTCTATCTCTGTCTCTTAACAATTACCTAAATGTTTAAAGGATAAAATAATATTGTACAAAGAGCATATTTTAGCTCTTTGTTACCTTGCACCATTCCTTTGCCCTTCTATACAGGTGCAATTTCACATTCCTTAAACCTATTTTTAATTGTTTCTTTTGCTTGTCATTGGAAGAAGAAGAAGAAGAAAAAAAAAAAGGTGTTTATGTATGTGGAAAGAGCCAGTTGGGCTAGGAAGTGAAATCATGATGTAGGTTCTTCCCCAAAAAGAATGATTCTGCCGGGAGCTGCCCTCATTCAGCAAGGGGCGGTTAGCACCTACCATTGGTTTCCTAGCAACACAATGCTTTCCTGCTGCTAGGACGCAGGGTCATTTTTGCATCTTCTCTTCATTTTCTCTTGGACTTTGTGAGGAGAAATTACTGTGGAAAATTCTCAGAACTGGTATTTTGAAAAACGTGTGTATGAAGTGGCGACAGGGGAACCAGTGAGATGTGTGTTGAGGGCGGGAAGTGAGGGAAAAGGAGAGGAGAGGAAGGGTAAAGGATTTAGAGAAAGGCATCTTAATGGTAGTGTCAGGGAGACCAGAGACGTTCTCGGAATGGCTTTCTCATTGCGCCTCAAATAATGCTTATTCTAGCTGGGGCCAAGACAAATGACAAACCTGATTTGCTTACATAAATATTTAAAATGTCCAAGTCCATATGTAGTTATTTAAAAGTAATCCTGCTTTAATGAAATCCCTGTTTAAGATATAATAAGTCAGCCAGGCTTGTGTTACACACCTATTATCACAGCACTCAGGAAGTTGAGGCAGGAGGATTGCTGGGCCTTCGAGGCCAGCCCAGGCTACAATGTGAGTTCAAGGCCAGCCTGAACCCTATGGTAAAACTCTGCTTCAAAAAGATAAAAATAAACAAAATTTCAACAGAGAGAAAGAAAAAGTCAGCAATTCTAATTGTGCTAACAACAGAAATATGTTTATTAAAATTTTGGACATTTTACTGCTTACATATTCATCCTGTCTTATTTAATGCAGTTTGATATTGGATTGAATGAGCATCTCTGTGATGTTTGAGTTTTTGCTTTCCTTGAAACCACATTGAAATAAGGCAGGACTGGCGAGATAGCTCAGCAGACTAAGCGCCTGCACAGGGACTGAGGTTTAATCCCTGATATTGTATACCACTCCGGCCTCACCCCAGGACATGCTGAGCCAAGATGGAGAACGGGCGTGGTGGTGCATACATATAATCCCAGTACTGGGGAGGCTGAAAACAGGAGGATCAGTATGAATCAGAGCTGTGTAGTGAGACACTGTACCAAATACATTTTAAAAAAGAAATAAATAATAATATCTTATGAGTATTAAGAGATTCTGAAGGATGGAGGGAGACAGGTCTCAGAGGCAGAGTGGTTTCTTGCAAAATATCTGGAGCACGCTATAGGAAACAACTTCCCAGCTCAGTATGCTGAAGTCTCTTAATTCTTTACTGCTTTTCTTTCATAGCTTGAGGGTTCTGTTGAAACAATTTTTTAAAATTATGATTTTTCTTTGTTAATGCCTGATTGTTAATTTGAGGAATTATTCATATTTTATCTGAAAATTATTTCTCTACTAATGCTATTTTAAGATTTTGTTTTTACTTTCTTATTTGGTTTCAATTCACTTTGTTGATATCGCTCATAAACCCAGATCTCTTAAAATATAATGAATAACTATGTCAATGAAAGTCAGTAGAGACATGGAATCAGAATAATTCTCTACTTAGGCAATTTATGGGAACACACTGAGTATGTAGATGT
>NW_004524672.1:6837202-6863756 GCF_000260255.1 Octodon degus
TGTTTGTTTGTTTTTTTGTTCAATCCACCTTTTAACATTGCCTCAGCCTTAAGAGCTAAATGTTATTATTTTGTTTCTTATCTCCGTGAGAAATAACTTTTCCATGATGTGAGCTTTCAGAACACATGGAAGCCCTTTGCCTGGACACTGTCTCCCTGTTGCCACCCCTTATGACACTGTGGATTTTTCTAGGACTTGCAGTCATTTTATTTTTCATTTTAATTTTTTTCTTATTTGTACCTTATTGGTGCAGACACAGAAGAATCCAGTCAGATCTTCCGGGTACCCCAGTGAATGACAGCAAGAAATGAACAAAGAAGAACCAAGCCGTTCCTCCCCACCAGCAGGCATTGTCAAAAACAATTCTGGCTTCCGAGCACCCCGAGGATGGACAGAGCATTTCACAGGCCCAAGCTGCAGTTCACCTCGGTGCATGGCTTCATCTCGCGTCCTCCTGATACACACCTTTCACCTCAGCATCTGCATGAGCCCAGCATCAGCATCGATCTTTACACAGACAGCAAAGAAGTAAATAACCCTCCTCTCTTCAACCTCATTGGTCTGGTTCTAGAGAAATCCCAGAAAGAGTGGGATCAAGAGGGGTAACAGCAGGTATGGGCCTTACAGTAAGAGAGCACAAAAACCTGACCAAAGAGGCACTTGATCAAGACAACAATATGGGAGTGATGGATACCACATTTTTATGTCAATTTTAGGAGACATACAGTGTCATTTAGGTGAGAAAACTGAACTACAGAGAAATTCCGAAGTGCCCTCCTTATTTGGTAGGTGGCAGAGCAAGAATCCTACCCAGTTCCCCAATCACTTACACTTCTTCTTTATAATGGATATTAATGATCTTAGAGACTTTTTGTGTTCAGTGCGGGATCCCCCAGAGCTGGAACAATGTCTGGGAGAGAGGTGCAGGTAGGTAAAAGTTCATTGAACAAGTAACTATTCACTAGGACTTTCTATTAAATTCCATAACAGAATCTGGCTTAGAGGGAGAGGTCTTTATTTTCCTCTTTTTAATAGACCAACATTTTCTAATACAGTGTTTTCTGCACTGTGAATGCTCTATTGAAATTTGTTGTATTAAACTAAGTAAAAACAAGATTTTCTACTGATTGAGATCAATATTTAAATGCCTTGTTTTGTGCTTGCTGATTTTGTCTTTGCAAATTAAACTCAGGAGGCTTGCATTTATGAGATTCTCCCATTTGAAAGCTTTTTGAGGAAAAGCCAGCTTTCTGTTTCAGGGCATAGGTCCTAGGACTGAATGTTTGATTCTTGGTGGCTACATGTGGGCACAGGGACGGTGACTAAGACAACAGGATCAAAGGGGCCACTGTCTTGAGTTGCACTAATGAGATGTCATGATCTGGGTATGTGATTACTGGACAAAGGAGAAACAAACACAAAAGTCTATGAATCTCTGTCATTTTCAATATGGACCAGTGATTCAGATGTCTATGAAATCTTGCTGCTGATGTCCCTGAAGACTTTTTGTTTCTTATCTGAGCTGAGACTTTGTTATTCCTCTGGGAAACAATTCTACCAATAAATAGCCCCTTGAATGACTACTGTCGGTTTTTGTATCAGGCGACACAAGGACCCAGCACAAACATCCTTTGGATAGAGGTTCACCATGTTTATTTAGTTGTGGGAAGTTTTTAGAGCCCAGATTTAGTTGCCTGGTTGACTTGTTCACAAGACTTGGCATGCAGGTAGGAAGAGACTGCAGCTCCTTGGATCTTCCACATGACTTCGGTTGGTTAGTTCCAGCTTGGATTCTATGAAGGTCCAAGTTTCTTAAACCACCATAAGCTTATAGCATTCACTTGGTAGTGTTTCCCTTTTATTTTCTGCTCCAGAAACATCATTAACTTGAGCTCTCGCTCACACTGTGCTGGAATTCCCAAGGAAGATTGATAACTGTGTTCTGATCCTAGGAGACATAGATCAAACTTGATGGCAGGAATACATGGATGGCTTGAAGTAAGTGAGAGATGAGTTAGGACATGAGCAGGCCTAGGGCACAAAGACATACATGTATAATTTAAATCTGGAAAGGTGCAAAACTGTAAAAAAAAAAAATCCACGTTGGAAACCTGGTTTTGAATCTTTAGTGAGTCAAAGAGGGACTGGGGAGTGAGCAGAAGGTAAATAAATTTGGTTTATGTAGAGTTCCTCACAATCCTTAAGGAATGCGACCGCATGGTTGGTTTTTTGCATAAAAATTTATTTATTTATTTATTTGGTACAGGTTCTCACTTCACAGTTTGGGCTCACATTGATCCCTGCCCAGTGCTGGGATTACAGTGTGTGCCATCACGCCCTGTTTTGGTGGCCTGCTTGAGGCACCCAGGGTTTGGGTGCCAGTGCAGCATGTGGCATCAGGAATTGAACCAGGTACTTGTGCTTGCCAGACAAGCACTTAGACTGCTGAGCTACCTCCCTAGCCCCATATTTTTTTAAGAGAATAAAAAATGTAAAACATTAAAAATAATGGAGATTTCAAAACAAGATGATAGGAAATCAACTATGGTTGTTGGATGACATATTGTTATCTTCAAAATAATCATTTAAATGGCCAGATGTGAGTATGAAAATTCATAAAAAAAGAAATTGAACATTAACTTTTCCTTTCAATAAACCATACAAATTGATAGTGCAATTATCTTAGGACTATATCCTAAATAATTATTTACTTGGTACAGGTTCTCACTCTGAGAAATTGATTTCTCTTTCTTCTTTCTTTTTTTTTCTTTTTCTCATCCCAGTTGTTCTGTCCTTTTGAAAAGTTTCTTTCCCTTTCATAGTATCCATTGCAACTCTTGGATTTTACTTACTCTTCCAGGTTCTCACAGTAGGGAGACAACACGATGCCCACATGTGAGTATCTGGTTGGTTTCACTTATAAGTGTGGTCTCTAGCTGCATCCATTTACTGATGAAAATCTCAAGTTTATCTTTGTTTATAGCTGAATAATACTCCTTTGTATAAAAACACCACATCATTTGTACCCTCCCTCAGTTGAGGGGCATTATGGTCGTTTCCAAGATTTAGCTATGACAAATTGCACTGCTATAAACATGGGTGCGTACATATCGCTGTGGTATGTTTTCATTTCTGCAAAAATATCCAGGAGAGGAATAGTTGGATCAACTGGGACCTCTAATCCTAGTTTTTTGAGAAATCTCCACACTGACTTCCACAGTGGATGTACTAGTAAGTCCGTGTTTTATGCAATACACAAAGGTCTTTTTGAAGGGTATAAAAAGCTCTACAGAAATTACTTAGAATGTCTCAAAACATTTAAATAATGGAAAGGCTTAGTGACAGCATTTGAAAAGAGAAACTTATAATGAATGTATGGAGTTACCAAGCCAGACAAATCTACCACAGTGAAGTTATTACATTCATTGATGTTACCTTCCTTGAATGATCTGCCTCCACTTTTTAAAGAAGCCGACTGTACAGCTCAGAATTTGCATCCATTGTAGAAACTGATAAAAACAAAAACCCTTTGGAATGGTGTCAAAAAAAGGAGCTGATGGCTTTGGCTCAAATGGCCCTTGGATTTGAGGCTGCCTCTTCAGCAGCTGTCTGCTCTAGGGCAAACCATTTGGCCTTTGCATCTCACTGTTTCTGACTCAGATTTGTCAAAAGCAAAGTGAGATGTGAGGCTATGCCAGTCGCCACGGCTATCTAATGATCGCAGGCACTTAAAAAAGTAAGATTTTATTTGTTTTTTTTTAAAGTAAGATTTTGATGTATGTAATTTGTCTTAGTTCAGAGAGGAGCAGTTCTGCACAGAGATGAGGAGGGTAAGTCCTACTCAATGAATAAAAGGCGGTTCTAGTCCACAGAGGTCTCATTCTAGCAAAACCTGTCCACAGTCTTTAAATTTATTTTTATTTTTATGTTTTTTTAATTTATGTGCTTGGTACAGGGTCTTATAAGCATCTTGGACTTGTAGTGATCCTCCCATCTCAGCCTCCTCAATGCTAGGATTACAGGCATGCATTACCACACCCAGTTTCCCTGGCTGGCTCATTACAGGGCCTGCATGGCATGCCATGCCAGGGATCAAACCCAGGTCTTCACACCTGCCAGGCAGACACTTGGACCATTGAGCTATTTCCCCGGCCCCCTGTCTGCAGTTTCCAAGCGCAACGGCTTCATACCCAGTATGGCCCTGCTGCCCCTCTTCAGATCCTTCTCCAGGATGAGGGGTGGAGTGTGGTCACTTTGTGTGCAATAGAACACTGAATGGAAAGGGAACTGCATTCAGAGTGTGTCAGATTTATGAAGTTTGAGCATGTCTTGGATGAGTGCCTCTTAAATAAACTATAAGTATTTATCTAAACTTCAGTTTGCTTTCTAGCCCCTTTTCATCTTTTTTTTTTCTTCTCAGATCTATATAATAGGAAGCTAAGATATTTCCTTCATATAGCTGAGTGGAGTCTCAGCATAAACTGACAGAGCAAAAGCTGAATCCCAACTGAGTGAGCTCCATGATTAGAGCTGGGCATCTTCAGCCTGGGAATGAAGGCACCACGGATGGAGATGGGTGGGGGGAGGTTTTGCTTGAGTCCTAGGATATTTGAGCTGCTAGAACAAAACACCCTACACTGGGTGGTTAATTTAATTTAATTTAATTTAATTTAATTTAATTTTTTAGGTTTAGAGAGACTGGTTCTTTATTTCAAAAAAACACGTGTCATATTCAGTATTAAACAGTTGCAGTACTGGGTCTTCTTTTTCCTGAATGGTCCCAGAGACCACAGCAAAGGAACATACATTTTAAGCCAATAAACTGCAGGATGTACACCTAACAGACCTCGCAGAAACCTCACCTAAAGTGGGGGTTGGGTGGGGAAAAGACCGCAGAAGAGCAGCACACTGCCAGCCCAGACTGGAGAGAACTCTTCACAGCCAGGTGAGGCAGCCATGCACTCCAACCCTAAAGAAGCAAAATTTTAAAATATTATAAAATTTTAAAAGTCTTGTACATAAGCTATTCAGGATTTCTCCAGCATTGACTGATACAAAGCACAATGAGATGGCACTTTTAGAGACAGCAGCTTCAGACCCACAAAAGGGTGAGATGAATTTCACATGGCTGAATAAGTGGCAAAAACAAAATTTTTCTTTCAAAGAGGCAAGAAAGCAATTAAGTGGTCACCTCAACAGTAAGAAAGGGACACATGATCTATTCAATGATCAGGTGGAAAAGGGGTAGAAATAAGACAAAAATTTGGTCTCATGGTTGGGGATTTGGCTCAGTGGTAGAGCTTTTGCTTAATATTCATGAGTCCCTCCATAGGTTCAGTCCCAGCATCACACACACACACACACACACACACACACACACACACACACAAGTCTCAGTCTCAGAGGTCTAACCATTATCATATCTTGCTTACTCCTGATGAGAAAAGTAACAAATAAAAATAAAGTTGTCCAAACACACATCGAAACTCAACCTGAGCAGCATGGTTTTGGTTTTCGGCTAACTCTTCCTGGAATCACCTTTCTGGCTTAGTTTGGTACAGAACTGTAAGGCCTCCCCGGTGGAGTCTCTGCCTGGACTCTGGCTCTTGGTAAGGCAGGCCCATATTTCTTTTCTTACTCTATGGAGAGAGCACTATGCATTAGGCTAAAAAGTTACCTTCCAAAGTGAGAATGGCATTAAATTGCGGCTTTGGAGCTGTGCAATTATTAAGAATGTTTCACAAATGGTTTGTTACAACTAAAAGTTATTACAAATGTGTACATCATGACATGCTTTTAAAGACAATTTGCATTGTGTTCACATTCCCTTAAATGTTGTTCGCAAAGATGCTCAGCCTCATGCCCAGCTGGAATCTCTGGGAAGAGGCAGAGACAGTTTGATGAAAAAGACAAGAAGGTGGGGTTAGGGAGTGGGGAGAGGATATAGAAAGGAGAAAAGCAGCCTTCTGGTTAAAGGTCAGCCTTTAGTTTTGAGGTTAGCTTCAGGCAGGCTGCCCTTGGGGTGGGTGGTGTGTCAGGGTTCAAGGGAGGAGTAGCGGCAGGGCAGGACGCGGGAGCTCTACATCTCGTTCAGGTCAAGCAGAGTCTGGTCCAGCATCCTTTGTGTAGAGAGTTACTCCTCTTTGGTGCACTTCCGCTTATCTTCCAAGTCATCAGCTGACTTTTCCAGGTTGGCTACTGATCCCTCAGCAAACTCAGAGCGGGTCTCCACCTCCTTGAGTTTATCAGTAAGAATCTTTATTTCTTCCTCATATTTGTCTTCTTTTTGCGAGTGCTTTTCTTCAGCAGCACTCAGAGACTTCGGGTTCTGGTCTGTCCGTCTGATCTGCTCATTCATCTCCCAGCAGCGGGACTCTGCCAGCTCAGCTCATTCCTCTGTGCACTCCAGATCTCCTTCAGTGATCACCAGTTTACGAGCCACTTCTTTATACTTCCTCTCTGCCTCTTCGGAAATGTGTTTAGCTTCTTTAAACTGAATTTCCCGGAGCTCCATCTTTTCTTCATCTTTTACGGCCCGGTTTTCAATAACCTTTATACCTCTGTCACTCTCATCTGCAGCTTTCTTAGCTTCCTCCAGCTTTTGCCGGGCAGTGGCCAGGCGCTCCTGTGCACAGTCCAGCTCCTCTTCAACCAGCTGGATCCTACGGTTCAAGGAGGCTACCTCTGCTTCAGCCTGCTCCCGAGCCCGCCTCTCTTCCTCCACTTCCCACTGGAGGTGTTCAGCCCTCTCCTCTGCATCATCAACCTGCTGTTAAAGAACCTGGATCTTGCGCTTCACCCTCTCCTTGGTGGTCATTCCAGCCATAGGCCCCACCCAGCAATCTCTCGGTCTTGGTCGCTGCCTCCTCACAATTGGGTGATTTAGGAACAATAGACTTTTCTCTCTCATAGCTTTGGAAATTGGAAAGACCAGGATTAAGATACCAGCAGGTTTGGCATTGTGTGAGAATTCACTGTTGAATTCATAGCTGTGCCCTTTTGGTGGCTGTGACCTAAAATGGTGGAAATAGGCAAAGGCTTTCCTTAGGAACTGTTTTGTAAGGACATTAATGCTCCTCATATCAATATGGCCTCGTGATCTAATTACCTTTCCACGTTCCTATCTATTAGCACTGTCAGGTCAGGATTTCAATACATGATTTAGCAGGTGGGAGCAAAACACATAGACTTTTAGTAGTTTGATTAATATATAGGGGTTTTTTTCTTTATAAGGTAAGACATACAGAAATTTCAGATGATGTCATGATATTTCTCTGAACAGTGGTGGTCCTCATGGTGGGCTGCTCTTTCCCATGTCTGGCCTGTGTCAGGAACAGCAGCCACAGAGGGTGTCTCTATTGGAGTCATGAAGTCAGTAAGATGAGAAGCGATTGCATAGACTCTGCTTGGTGGGCCAGAAAGCCTCACTGGCCGGGAGTTGCAAGAAAGGTTTCAAATCCACTTTGCACATAAAATGACCTAATTTTAAGCAAAGAGGAATAAAGCTTAAATGTGCTTACATTTCTTTCTTGGTATGCATATTTTTAAGAGAAAAACTAGGAATTTAAAAGAGTCGCAAGAAGGATACCAATTCCCTTGCAAGTTTACACCTCAAAATTAGCCACTGATTTCAAAGAGAAAAAGGTTATGAATTTTTCTACAGGAAGGCTCCCAGGTGTCCCACACCATCATCTCAGAGATGGGACAAAGAGCACGAGTTTCTGGAGCTCACTTTCATGTTCAGACCGTATAAAAATAGCCCGGAATGGCTCAGGAGGTCACACGAGGATATTGTGACTGGTCACAGATTGCAAGCTCCTGGCCCATTTTCTTCCCACATTATCCCAGGTCCCACTGATCTGTCATCTTGACTCAGAGTGACGAGTGCTGTCCCTCTCCTTTGCTCCTACCTTATGGCTCTCATCTTGTGAGCACATGCACATCCGGCTCGTCAGCTGGTTCCTGTCAACTATGAGTATGCCTGTGGGAGCTTGCCAGTCCCCTGAGGGCTTGCTAGCTCCCATGTGGTGTGCGTGGATTCTTGGGAGAGTCTCCAAAGAAAGATATGGTTGAGTGGGCCTGAGCATTGGTACTGCCAGAACTTCCGGAAACATTTGCCAATCCTTCTCATTTAGGTTGGCAGCCCTCATGTCTAGCCCAGGACATCCTAGGATTCCCCCAGTCCCATAAGACCTGAGGTGCTTAGGGTAAGTCGCTGTTCTCTGTGCCAGGGAAGGAAGGCACCAAGCTGATCCTTATGGGAAAGGTCCACTAGAATTCATGAACAGGGCTGTGGCTAATGGTATGTCTTTTAAGTAGAAGAATCCTCTTGCGGGGGGGGGGGCATAGGAGCAAGTTCAGTGTGTTTTCCCCACTAAACTGCTTGCTGCCAAAAAAGATGATCCTGAACAGAGAGAATTAAAAAAAAAACCCAAGTAAATTGCCATAAAATTGTGACTAAATAACTTAGAACTCTCACATTCTTCTTTTTGGTTGAGAACCCTCCCTCCCAAATGACAAGCTCAGGAATAAAATTTTTGAGAGGAAGAATATGCTGTGAATAACAATCTGTGCATGCTTTTCCTTCTCCCTGCATTAAAGCACTTAGCAGTGAGGTCTGTGGGGATGACAGATGGCCCTAGTGCGAGAACAACGTGCCTGGCAACTTTGCATGTGTCCTTCTCAGTAAGTAACAAAAACGCAGCCCAGGCCCTGGGTCACCGGGAAAGTAAGGAGGGTGGAGAATGAATGAGCTCGGAGGACCACCATAACTCCTCAAAGAGCTTCATTTCCAGAGTCCACCATCTTTTGTTTTCACTGTATTCTACACTGAATACATGCAATTTGACAATGTGAACTCTCAGTGTATGGAATCTTCTCCAGGTGATCAGAGTATCTTTAAATCTCTGTCCTCTCTCAACAGAAGATCAAAACCTACTATTTGTGACATCTACCTCAACTTAAAATCTATAGCATCATGTTATCAGTGCCTACCCCTGGATTGGAAAAAATACAATGGGAGAAAGCACACCTACATACCAAGACCTCAAAACCTTGGCTAGAGAGGGGTACTGTCAAGGGAGGATGTGGATTCTGGATAAGATTGATCCCGGATTTAAATTCCAGTTCAACACTCCCCAGAAGTGAGACCTGAAGCAAAATATCCAGCATGCTTTGCCTTTGACCTGATTTCCTTTATGAAGGGACCACAAAAGCAACTGCTTCATGACCTGCTGCCATTGTGAATTCATGAGCAGAGAATGGGTGCTGGCAGGCGCCTTTAAGCCTGCAGACATCTGCCTTACCTTCACAAATGATGATTTCTTTCTTTCTTTTTTTTGATATTAGCATACAAATGATGATTGCTACCTAATGAAGAACCCCCCAAAAATACCATTAAAGGAAAAAAATCTCTAAGATTTGATGTCACCAATGCCACTCCTTCTTTGTCTGTACTAGCCACATCATTTCCTTCTTCCTACCCGTGGCCATAGCATTGTTCCCTTTCCCACTTAGGAGACCATACCTGACTATGAAATGTTAGTTCTCCCCCACAGTACGCTCTTTCCCAGTCCTGGTCGTGCCTTTGCTCATGTCACCTGGTCTGATGAACCTCTCAGACTGAATCACCAGCTACACACAATGCTCCCAGTTCTTTTGTGTCCAGGACAGGGCTCTAAGCTCCACCAGATTACCTCTACTTTTCCAGCTGCCCTTTGGACAAGCTCATCTGTCTTGAAGGTCCACAAGCACATTTTGAATACCAATGAATTAGTCTGTTGCTCCTCTTCAAATCTTCATGGTTCCCCATGAGCTCTGATTAATGAAGGACAACTGCCTGATTGCTCATGTAGAAAGCAAGGATTTAGTCATCCCCAGTACATCCTTCATGCCACACAGAGCTAAATGATAGCCATAACTTAATAACCTGTCAAATGAGTTCATATTGCTTCACCTCCCTATTAGCTTCTAGGACTGCTTGGACAATAACCACGGTAACCACACACTGATTGGTTCCAAAAAATCCCCAGAAAATTTTATTTCCATAATTTTGGAAACTATAAGTCCAAATAAAGATGCCAGTTAGACTATGTTTCCTCTGAAAATACCAGCAGGGGAGTAATATGTTGCTGCCTGTTTCAGCATATGGCAGCCTCGGGAATCTCTTGGCTTTTGGCAATGGAATGTCATTGTCTACTTCTATTGTCAAAAGATTTCTCCTTGTGTCTCTCTATCTTCACATGGCCTTAAAATGACACCAGCCATTGGTTTGTTGGTCACTCTAATTCAGTATTGCTTCACTTTAATTTATTTATCTGAAAGGACTTCCTGTCCATGAGTTTCACATCTTGAGAGTCTGGGAGAACACAAATTTGGGGGAGAAAAAACTTCAATCCAGTACAATAGGCAAATCCTAATTTTGTTTACCACTACCCCTTGCCTACCATCCCCTGCACTGATCTTCCTGTCTGTGGCCTTGTCCTGTCTTCTACTACATGTTTACTTTTCCTACAGCAATCATGAAGTTCTTTTGTTTTTTAAAATTTTTATTTACTTATTTATTTGATACAGGGTCTTGCAGTTCAGACTACCCAGCACTGGGATTATAGGCATGTGCCATCACATCTGGTTTCTGGGGCAGCACAGTGTGCCCAGGGACCTGGGGTCAGCACAGCATGTGGTACTGGGGATCAAATTCAGGTCCTTGTGCTTGCCATGCAGGCACTTAGACTGCCAAGCTGTCTCCCCAGCCATGAAGTTCTTTTCCCAAATGAAAATCAAAGTCATTTTTCTCTCTGATTAATCATCAACAATTTCTTCATCAGCCCTGGAATAATGTCCAAGCTCTTGAACAGAGCCTAAAGTTTATTTATTATCATTATTTTTAATGTATTTGATCATTACTGGCTCTTACTACACAGCTCAAACTCACAGTGATCCTCCTGTTTTTCAGTGTCCCTTGTGTTAGGATTACATGCTCAGACTCTGGCTGGATCAGCCCAGCCTGGAGATGGGGCTGTCATGGCATGTGTTGCCAGGGATATAACTCCGGTCCTTGTGCTTGCTTAAGCTTGCCTAAGCAGGAGCTTTAGTCTGCTGAGCTATGTCGCCGGCCCCCTAAAGTTCCTTTAGTATGTGTGTTGTCTTTCTGGTCAGCTTCTTTAGTTGTTCAAGGTCACATCTTTTCTTACATTTAAGCTTTGCACATGCTTTAGTCTAGTAAGCTCTCAGACTTTGCATGCGACATTTCTGTCTAGAAAGCCATCACCTTTTTGCAACTTTGGCTTCAACTTGGCCCATCCATTGTCTTCAGTATCTTCTGCACTGCAGCTCACTTCTCCTAAGATAATGCAGTTGCCTTTTCCGTCCCCTATACACCCGAATTCCCTGATCATTCATAATGTCTGTGAGGACAAGTACCAGAGAGAACATGTTTTTAACGCGTTACCAGCACCATGCAATGTCTGGTACACAGAGACATTGATTAGCATTTGTGGAACAAATGAGACCATTAGATGCTGTTACATTAATGACACATTTTTAAATCTGCTTGAGAGTGATAATCTTAATAGTTACTTCAAATATTTCTTTTTCCTATAAAGTACTTTAAATATGACAGAAACACTCTTTCTAAAAAAGAAGAGGGAGTGGATATTTACACTACATTTTTCAACTTTTCATCATAAGTTCAAGAAGCTGTTAAATCTTTAATTTGCCAGGTTTGTGTTTATATTGCAGGATGTAATCCTGACATTGTTCTCTCTTCCATAGCCACAGGGAGACAGAGAATCTTGTAGACTGAAGTTAGTGTCCCTGTCACCTGCAATGATAACATCAATCTGAAAATACACACTGAGTAGGTATTTGGTTGCTGACATGTCGTTTTGTAAAATGAAGAGCAAATGGGCAAGTGGGACGGGTGCCATCAGGGGAGCTGAGATTTGCTTGAACAACTCCATCGTGTCAGTGCCAACTTGGCAAAGAACCTCCTGGGCTTCTAATTTTACCTCTTTATTTCCCTTCCTTTCTCTATCTTGAAAAAATTATTTCTCATATTTATAGCTGCTCACAAGAGGTTTGCTGCTGTGTACAGAAGGCTAACCAAACCAAATCCAATAAGTCTGGAAATGAGTAGGAAACATGCACTAAATGGGACCACAGCTTCCTGCATTCTTTTTTAAAAATCAGGGACTTAAAACATAACTATGAAATCTATGGAAACAGAAAATTTCATTTTTGGGCAAGCCACTTGATATATATTTTTTGGAGCAGTATAGCTCCTATATCACCTGAACTATAAGAGCTAAAAATGCATAACTCTTAGAAACAAATAGAAGTGTAAATGTTTATGACTTCGGCTTGGCAATGGTTTCCTAAAAATAACACCAAAAGTAAAAGCAGTAAAATTTAAAAAAACAAATTAAATTTCTTTAATATTAAAAGCTTTTCTGTGTCAAAGGACACAGTGAAGTAGATAAAAAGCCAGACCACAGAATAAAGAGAAAATATTTTCAAATCATAAATCTGATAAGGGTCTAGTATCCAGAATGGATAAAGAACTTCTAAAGCTAAATAAAGTTTTTTTTAAAGGGCAAGTAACTTCAATAGATAATTCTCTAAGAATGATGTACAAATGACAAACAAATCACATGAAAAGATGCTGGGCATCTTTAGTTGTGGGGGAAATGCAAATTAAAACCACACTGAGCTGCCTCTTCACACCCACTAAAAGTTATAGTGAGCATACTGTTCAAAGAAAGGAAACAGCAAGGGTTAGAGAAATTGAAACTTTTGTACTTCATAGGTAGGAACAGAAAGTGGTGTGACCACTGTGTAAAGTAGTGTGGTAGTTCCTCAGAGGCTAACTAGCTCTGCTTTTAGCTAAACTCCAAAAAGGATTCAAGGCAGATGTGTAAACAATATCACGTGAAGACCACTCACATTAATAGTAATATGATTTAAGATTGCATACAGTGGTGTTGTATTCATAGAAATATTATTTGTTGTGGCCAAGTAAGGAAATTAACTCAACCATTGGTTAAAGAGAAAATAAATGAGCTACATTATCTGCTAGAATATTATTCAACCATTAAAAGGAATGATGTGCTCTTTGATGTGAAAATATAATTGAATCTTTTTTCCCATAATTTTATTGAGAAACAATTAGCAATGAGACAGTTTCAAATCAAATTGGTAGGACAGTTTCAATAATTAACACATTGCATACATTCTTTCTAGTGGTTAATTGCTGTACAAGATGCAGACATGATATCCTATTTACAAACACCATTAGAACAAATCACTCTATTCATCAAGAGAATGTAACTATATATCTAGCCTAACCACTTTGAATACACAGATACAAAATGAACATTCATCTGTATCCCTTTTTTTTGTTAAATTCTGTTATTTGAATATTATAGGTGTGTAAACTCAGCAAAATATTCTAAAAGAGTCCAGTAGTCCATAATAGTATTGGGTCTTCTGCTTCACTGGCAATTTCAGAAATTGTTGACCTGAGTCCCCTACAGCTCAACATAACACCATGGCTTTACTTCTTACATTTCGTTTTTATTCTTTCCTGCTGGATGGTTAAGACCAAGGTAAAGCAAGACCTATGCAACAAAAGTTGTAGCTTTTGGGTCTGATAAGGTCAGTGAAATCCCCTCAGGATTTATCCTGAGATCCTGTACCTCAGATTGTAAAACCTTTATCAGTGTCCACCATGTGGATGAATCACAGCCATTGTTTGGCCAATGTGCTCTCTGTGAAAGTCTCAGAGAATGTTTTCTCTCCATGTGACTCTCCTTAGGCACACTCTACATCATCGATCACTTTCCTCTTTGGCCCCATAATCTCCTTGATCAGAAAATTTGGGACACTACTGAGTTTACATGACGTTACAGTACAAGTTCTCATATGTCTTGAGTCTTAATTAACCTTGGAAGGCTAGGGCCAAAATGTTGACTTTCCTTGAAGCCTTCCTTTTTCTCTAACTTTGGTCTGCAAACTTAGGTTGTTAACCATCCAGAAGACAAGCTTATTGTTATTACCATACAACCTAGTCTGTTAAGCTTAACCTCACTCTCTGTCTTCATATCAAACATCTTAGGCATAACCTGGAACAGGTATTTTTCATCAAGTATTGATATGTTGAACTTTAAGTCCCTACAGAATATAATAAAAAACATTTAAAAATTAGAATATATTTTAAAAATAGACATAAAGAATTATATACTTTTTATGTTTACACATAAGTCCAAAAATCTGACCATGTACAACCCTGAAGTAGGACAGTCCCACAGTATTCCTTTTCCTGTCTCTTGCTTTCATTTGCCACCCACTTCTTTTTGAAAACCAACTACCCAAGAGACAGCATAGCAGTAACTGGCATGTCATGACAAGCAGCTCGTATTCAGAAGACCAGAATGACAGGCACTCCAAGTATGAAACTACTATTACAGATTACCACCTTCAGTGCAATTGCTTATTTCACAGGTATCAGTAACGGTGAGAATCTTTCCAATTAACTGCTAGATCCAAAAATCTTCTGGAGAGTCTCAGGATCATTGCCTTGCCCATCTTCTACATATAACTGTATGGCTTGACATTGCCATGTTTCCTAACTCTTCTCCATTCCCTCTCTTGATTAGTTAGTCCTCGAGATCCTGCTTTCTTCTTACTTTTATTATACCTTTCTATTTGTATTTCTTCTTTATAATTGAATCTTAAATATATTACTCAAAATAAAAGAAATCAGACACAATAGCAAAATATTACATAACTGCATATATAGGCAGTTATTATCTAATAGGTACAGAATTTCTTTGGAGGGTAACAGTATTCTGGAAATGAAATAATAATGATGGATGTACAGCATTCATAAATGTACCAGTAGTCACTGAATTTTGCCCTGCGGATTGCATGTGAACTTTATTTCAATAAGAAATCAGGAACACATTAAAAAAGCAATTCTTCAAAATGATGAAAAGTTATTTTAAAGTGCATTAAAACTCTAGACATTTCTTGACTTACAATCGTCAACTCCAACCCCTTATGCTTCTTTGCTAACACTGCCCTACAGGAGAAGCAGGTAGTGCGTAGCTGTGATGAACACAGTTTCTTTGTGAAGTCATATTTGCAAAACTATAGATGTATTCTCCAGTTGTCCTGTATTTCTTCCAGAGAGTACGCCATTGTCATAAATTACGCCAGGAACTGCAATAATTTAATCAATATTGTAATTAAACAATCCCCTTCTAAGAATATATTTATATACTGTGGTGTTGACAACTGGCTTTAAAGGAGCTCAGAGTTTAATAGTTTTGTATTTCATTTACAGTTCCCTCGCACCACTGACGTGATTGATTAGCCCCACAATTAGAAATTACATCCCCCTGCAGACTCCTCCATCTTGAATTGGGAAAATTGATTATATTTCCCTGGGGAGGTCAAGTCTCATAATGCAAATGTTAATTAATTTTTTATATTAAAAGCTAAATACCAAGATTGAATCCCTTTTATTAGGAGCTTCTTTTAATGAATTCCTTGCCCTTTGAACCTAAACAGTTTATCTTTGGATATATGCATTCAACTGAAGAACAAAAACGGTTGATTATGGGCACATCCACGTCGAGCCTTCTGACCAAGCTGTATGGATATACACCGATGACCTCTCAGTGGCTGACAAACTTAATCTCAGGCTCTTAACAGTTTTTCTCCCTTCCCATTTCTCTTTTCCTCTCCACTTCTCTTTGAAAAGTAATTTGAAAAATAAGCCAGGATGCTTAAGCAAGTAGCATCACTGTATTATTTACTTTGAAGATTTAGAGGAAAGGGGTTGATAAATGCTGTTTTCTTGAAATGTACTAGACAAGCATTGTGTCCACAATTATTATGGCAATGTAGACGGCAAAACAGAATGCACATAAGGTTTTTTTTCCACTTTCTACTAGTAGGATACATTACATAGGGTTTTGGGGTAGTAAAAGTTCATGACTTTAATGGAAAACATTTCCTATGCATTTTAGTAGAAATTTCTCTGGAAATTTAAATTAAAATGTAGCCAGTGATGATGATGCTATGCACTTAAAAGCAGTCTTTGTATGATCAGGGCTATCTGCAAAGCTTGCAGAGTTTTAAAACTGTTGTCATGCATCATCTCTGCATTAAAAACATTCCTCGAAGTCTGCTGTGGTTGGCATCTTATTTAAAACTAGATTTCTGGGATCAGGGTAACTTATTCAATTCTTCCCAGCATCAGAGCTTTGCCATAGTTCATTTTCTTAATGTTGTTCCTGTCGTCTTTCAAAAAGTTATAGTAAGTCTGCAATTAGTTTTTAAAAATCTCATTAAGTATCAAATGAGAAATCGTTAAATGTACTCTACTGCAAAAAGCATGGTAGACTTTGAAATCTACACCACTTGAAGTGTTCCACTTCAGAGCCCAGCATTCAGAGATCTGAGACATGTAGGCCATTAGAAAAAGATCTTATCAAGGGGCCTTCTATTTTTTGTTAAGATATGTGGTCTTTGGCTCAGTTTTTATATTGATGGCAATAAATATCTTGGATCTTCAGTTTTTGATTAATTATCTCCAGGCAGTATTCCTGGACTGTATTAATTATTCATGGCTCATAGTTCTTCTTTTCTGATATGTCCATGCCAGAGTTTAGCCAAAGCAAAGTGAGAACTTGGGTGGGTTGTCTTTAGCATTGCCCTTTCCAACTCTTGTGGGCTTTTCTTTAGTTTGGGCATCTACTCGACTTCCTGGCTGGGTGCACAGTACCTGCTGTTGTCTTCTGACTCATGGACATCTTCAACGGCTTGTGCAATCGAGACACATTCATCCAAACAGCACAGCATTCACCAGTGCTAGGGAGCCCGTAGAACTTGGCCCTCAGTCTCACAATGCCCCCATTCCAAAAGAAAAAAAAAAGCTCTCTAAAACGTGATATTGCATGAAATTCACCTTATACAATGTGAAACACAAATCTGGGTTTTATTTACTGTATGATAGTATAAATTGCATGTTTTTTAACAATAAAGGGGGCAGTAGTAATTTTTTTTCAGTGCTGGGGATGAAACCCAGGGCTGCATGTATGTTAGAGTTCTATCATTTAGCTACTTACACATATAACAGTATTTATTTTTTAAAGATATGTCATTGGATTGTAAATATTATCAGGCAAATCCTAGTGCTTGGACCACCTGGGGAAGACCAAATTTGCCAGAGCTGGGGAGATAGCTCAGTGACTAAGCACCTGCCTGATGAGTGCAAGAACCCCAGTTCCATCCACACACCGCACGCCCACCTGGCCCCAGGACTGGGCACAGTGACACACACCTGTTATCTCCGCATTGGGGAGGCTGAGACAGAAGGATCACTATGAGTCCAAGACCCTGTACCAAATAAATAAAGCTTAAAAAATATTTTTTTTAAATGGCCAGAGGTCTTGGTTGGTTCACCTACATGAAGAAAACCTGAGTCATAGAGGAGAGAGTAAAAGACAAGGACACCTCCAAGACCTGGATTTAGGAGAATGTGGGGCAGCTTGGAACTGCAGAGATGGACTGTGATACTGGGGCATTATGGCATGTGAATGAAACTGATGAAGAAGCTAGCCAGGAGGATATTTAAGTTTTGTTTTACATTATAAATGCTGATCTTGCCCTTCGATGTATTATAAAAGACATTGAAGTAGGTTAAACTCTGTCTAAATATTTTAGATGCTGAACAGAGGTGTCTTTGAATGACACTCCAGGCATGGTCTTGTATACACCTCTGCCTTACCTAGGATTATTTAGTACCTCGGTACTTCCAGTGAGTTTCATGCCTTTTATTGTTGGTCAAAATTATCTTTCTTTTACCATTTATCTTGAAAATCTACTTTCTAATGTCTATCTGTTAGATTCATGTAGATCCTTGGTACTAATTAAGTTGACAAATTTTCTACCTGATTTCAGTTTCTAGGGAATATAGCTGTTCAAAGATGAATTTTCAGTCACAGCTTTGTGACAGATCAATGTCACCTTCTTCCTCTGACCATCAAAATAGAGTAAAAAGGTAGCTATTTAAATGTAGTATGTATTTAAATTTAAAAGTTATTAGAATAAAAGACACACTGTCATTAATTCCTCTCAAAGTCTTTCTCCTTGTTTTGAACACACTCCAGCTTGTTATTCTTTTCATTTTTGGAATCAGTTCTGGAAGCTCTTTCATGATGAGATATCTTTAGCTGTAGCTATAGAATTTAGGTCAAAGAAAGAATCAAACATTTGGCCGAAATGTTTGTAAACATGACACTTTTCTTTGGGACTCTGGTGGAATGCAGAAAGACCTATGGTGAGACAAATAATTGAATATCTGTAACATATTTATTATTGTATGTTACCATGTTTTTGTCTTTGTATCTGCTATTTGTTTTTGTTTTTGTTCTTACTCTTCAAAATAAAATAAAATGAAATTTAAAAAGACCTATCCTATCCTCAAGGAATTTTCAGTCAGATGGGAGCAGCAAACAATAATCCGAAAACAACACACGTCAATGTTTATTCATGGGCTGTGCTAAGTGCTATGGAGGAAAGAGAATGCTAGGGAGGAAAGAACACATGGCAATGGATCTTTCCAAAGATTGGATCAAGGAGGGCTTCCCAGAGGAAGTGGCAAGGATCACAAAATATCATCTGGGGCAGAGAATGAATGGTCCAGTCAGCCATTAAAAAAAAAGAAAAGTGGAAAGGTCCTCACACAGGTCAGAGAAGGGGCACTGGTTTAAGAAGTAGAAGGGCATCTCTTAAATAAGAGTTATAAAAGCTGGACATTGGCCAAGCAATGGCCGTGACTCATCCACATGACTGACACTGACAAAGGTTCTACAATCTGAGGTACAAGATCTCAGGATAAATCCTGAGGGGATTTCACTGACCTTATCAAGCCCAAAAGCTACAATTCTTGTTGCATAGGTCCT
This sequence comes from Octodon degus, assembly GCF_000260255.1. Lineage (NCBI taxonomy): Eukaryota > Metazoa > Chordata > Mammalia > Rodentia > Octodontidae > Octodon > Octodon degus. Next base: position 6,856,174 of record NW_004524672.1, read on the forward strand.
GCTTTACCTTGGTCTTAACCATCCAGTAGAAAAGTATGAAGACGAAATATAGGAAGGAAAGCTATGGTGTTATGTTGAGCTATAGGGGACTCAGGTCAATAATTTCTGACATTGCCAGTTAAACAGAAGACCCAATGCTATTATGGGCTACTGAACTCTTTTAGAATATTTTGCTGAGTTTACACACCTATAATATTCAAATAATGGAACTTAGAAAAAAGGGGTATACAGATGAATGTCCATTTTGTATCTGTGTATTCAAAGTGGTTAGGATGGATGTATAGTTACATTCTCTTAATTAATAGAATGATTTGTTCTAATGGTGTTTTTTTTTTTTTTTTAAAGGAAACTTGAGTTGCTTTATTTAGCTTCCAATTTCTGGGAGGCTCAAGAATTTAAGTATTCTGGACAACAAAAGAAAATAAGACTGTACTTACAGATCTTTTTCTGCCATACTCTTCTTTAGGATTGCTATTTTATTGTTGCCCTCTCTATTACATGGGATGTACACATCAGGTGTTAAAAGGTACAATACATTCTACAACTGAGCACCACTTTCTGTAACTGAACAGGCAAAGAAATTACACTGAACATCAGCATCTGGCAGTATTTTTTGGAAAAAAAAGTGACTAAAATGGGTTTAAATTGATTAACACTATTAAATCACATCTAATATTTGATACTACATGATTCAATACAGCTATACAATACAATTATACAAAATGTGTTAACATCAAAGAATACAACCAAAATTAAGATAGCAAACAAAACCTATATAACTTTTTTTTGTACAGGAAAATACTTTTGAAGTATGCATGTAACTGCCCATTCTTTTAAAGAAAATCTGCAAGCAAAGTTATCAACCTCCAGAAAAATCACACATTGCATTACTAAGCATATCCCCAAAAAGTGTACAATATGCACACTTGGAAAATACAAAATTAAAAAAATTGTAAGCAACAGGTGAGCTTCATATTTATAAGAATGTGAAAAGAAGTCCCATTTTTTTTTTTTTTTAGCACTGTTGTATAAAGAATTGTCTTTTGATGCGAAGTTCATGAATTGTCCTCCTGCTGGGACCACACTTTACAAAAACACCGTGTTTTTGAAACGAGATTACAGAGCAAGATAGAGCATCTTAGCAATGTCATCTTATTAAAGTTTCTTTTTAAATTTTTACTACTTTATCAAAACAAGTCCCTTAGGTGTGTAGGATTCATTTTTAAAATTCTTCCTAGAAATAATATACAAAGGAGAGGCATATTTATTCCCAATCCCACTCCTGGAAGATGCTTCACGTGGCTGAGAAGGGTCTTCTCTCTTCTTTTCACTGGTTGTTTTTGGCTTTAGCGTGTGTTAAGATGTGAGATTTCAGGTTAGTTGACTGAGCAAACTTCTTATTACAGCCATCGAAGGGGCACACATAGGGCCTGTCTCCCTTATGGATTCGCACATGTGTGCGCAAATTGAAGTCCAGTGAAAAGCACTTCCCGCAGCCTTCGAACATGCACTGAAAAGGCTTCTCTCCAGTATGAACCAGCTGGTGTCGCTTTAGCTTTGAGCTCTCAACGAAAGCTTTGCCACATTCTGCACAGACGTGGACTCGGGGGCCGTGGGTGTGCAGATGTTTTCTCATAGCAGAGTTATCCCTGAACATCTTTGTGCAGCCTTTATGAGGGCAAGCTATTGTTCTTGGAGCATCGTCTTCTTTAATTTTTCTTGGCTCCATTCTTGCAAATTCTGCCAACTGTTTAGGGTCCGAGAGGTCAATACCAGGTATTCCTCCAGGAGGGAGTTTCTTTCCTGTCATATACTCTGAATAGCCAGGAGGTGAGTTCTCTCCAATGATCTGTTCTTCAACCACTGTCTCGTGGTCAATATCTTTTTTTCATCTGACGACCACATGGTGACCGAGAACTCGCCCTCCAGGGTCTTGATCTGCACCTGCTTCTGCTCCCACTTCTTGCCGCCCGGGTCGGCGCCGCCGCCGCCCGCCGCGCCGGCCCCGCCGCCCAGGTAGCTCTTCTTGTTGCCCTTCTTGCCGCCACCCTTCTTGACGCGGCCGCCGCCTGACGACGAGCCGCCGCCGCCGCCGCTCTTGCCGGCCGCCGCCACGGTGACCAGCGTCTGCTCGATGTAGTCGTCGTCGCCGCCGGCGGGCGCGGGCACCGGAATGAGGATCTGGTCCTCGAAGCCGTCCTCGGCGCGCAGCCCGTCCGAGTCGTCGCCGCCCACCACCTCCTCGCGCGTCTGCACCAGGATCACCTCCTGGTGGTGGTGCACCTGGCTCGGGTCGTCGGTGACCAGCGGCTGCAACGCGATCATGGGCGGGTGGTGGTGGTGGTGGTGGTGGTGGTGGCCGGCATGCCCGTGGCCGCCCCCGCCACCGTGGTCGCCGCCGCCGCCGTCCTCATCGTCGTCTTCCTCCTCCTCCTCCTCGCCCACCACCGTGGTCTCGATAGTCTCCACCGGGATGGTCTCTACCTCGATCTCGTGCAGCTCCACGATCTCGGCCGGCATCTCCGAGCCGTCCGTGGCGATGTAGAGGGTGTCGCCCGAGGCCATTGCCGCGGCGGCCTCGGCGTGGGGGCTGCGGGCGGGCGGGCGCGGAGGCGGCCGGCAGTGGGGAAGGAAGGAGAGCTGGTGTTTGTAAATAGGATCTCAAGTCTGCATCTTGTACAGCAATTAACCACTAAGAAGAATATATGCAGTGTGTTAGTTATTGAAACTATCCTACCGATTTAATTTGAAACTGTCTCATTGCTATCTGTTTATCAATAAAATTATGAAAAAAAAGTTATGGCTGGTGAGATAGCTCAGCAGACTAAGCACCTTCTTAGGCAAGTGCAGGGACTGGAGTTTGATCCCGGCACCGCATGCTGTGCTAGCCCCACCCCTTGGAGTGCTGAGCTGGCCACCAAGACTGGGAGAAGTGGTGCGCACCTGTAATCCCACACTGGGAAGGCTGAAATCAGGAGGATCACTAAGAGTCTGAGCTACATAGTGAGACCCTGTACCAAATACATAAGAGGTATAAAAACCAAATGCAAGGAAATAACACGATCAAACCTGTGTTGGAAGCCTGAAGTGAGGGGGGGTGAGAAAGATGGTTACCACAGTTCAGAGTGGTCTGGTTGGTCTGGTTTTACAATGGGAGTAGAGGTGCAGGAGATAAAGCTTTCAAGGCTGAGAAGTGACTGCTAATGAGAAGGAGTGAGGAAAGGGAGTGAAGGGTAACTCTGTTCCTTCTGGCTTTTGCAGAGGAACAGAAAATTAGGCCATGCACGGGGTGAAAACCAGTGAGAAAGGCTGAATTGGGGAGTGGGGGTGGGGCAAAGTGGGCAAGATCGTAAGAAACTCTGTTCATGGTAGAATTTAAACTTTCTCTGAGACACTTGGGTGGAAAATATTGCATCTCTTAGGTGAACCTAATAATATCTGTCTGACAGCAAGGTTCTTTGGGGTACTGAGAGCACGTGTGAAGCACAGTGCCCGGAACATGAACAGCTCCCAGTAAACTTAAGAGGCTGCCGGAGAACGACATTGTATGCACATATGCATATTTAAGCTTTCATGCCTGTATGCAAATAATCAAATTAATCCTCTCCATTTACACTCCAATTCAGCCAACACAAAGCTACTGTTATGTAGAGGATAGTTCTTGTGTTTCTTATTAACCTCTGAACTCCTGAGTAATTTAATTCCAAATACAAGATAGACAAGATAATATATAGGCAACTTGTGCTATGCTGTTCTATCTCTGCATTCATTGAGCCTATAAGTTCACAAAGTCAGTAAAAAAAATGGCATCCTGCTTCTAAATAATTACAGTATTTTAACTTTAATTTAATTATGGTGCATTGAAGAGTAGACCTTTTAAAGCGAGAGTGATTTGCCTCAGTGAGTTAGACTAATCAGTGTACCTCATTATGCTCAGCACATAAAAGGAATATATGTCTCCCACTTTATAACACTTGCCTGCAACGCGCACCCACTGAGCCATCAAGACCCATGCCCCAGCCTCAGCAGAGCTGTTGGGTTTTCTTGTAAAATAAAAGTCCCCGAGCGTGAGGTTTTGCAGGGAAGAGCTATGGAGAAAGAGACCTGGTAAACCGAGAAGGCTGCCTGTGTCTTGGCAGCATCTAGACTCTTTGAGAAACCGCAAAGCAGCGGTGAGTTAATTTTTTTCTGACAGGTGACATAAAGATGATCTATGGAGTTGTCGCTATCTATAATATGTGGATGTAAAGAGAATATTAGAAACCTGCACATGAAAGTAGCACTGCAGTGGATGTTAGGTTGATGTTCCTTTGCATGTTCACATAAAAGCTTTCTGCATGAAGGGGTATTAGGTGCACCATCTTTGAAAAGAACAGGATCAAATTAGTGTTATGAGAAGTGTGATAAAGCATTAATCCACCAAGTTCAGATTTTAAAAACTGAACAAACAGGTTTATGTCAAAGGAAAACATACACCAAAAATAAAAGCAGGGCTTCTGGTTTTTAGCTCATTCTCAAATTCTCCATCAATCTAACCGACTAATTGCAGAAATGGGGAGCAGGAAATGGACTAAGCAGAGGTGGAGAGTGGGGCAAGTGGAACCTGAGCCACTGAGAGAAATTTAAAGAAGATAAATAAGTTAAGTAATTGGACAGCCAAAATCACTGGGCATATAATTTTTATCTTTATTGACTTGACTTTACCACAGGGATGGAAGATGACATATTTTGGGCAGCGAAAATGCAGGCTGTGGCTTGAAAGATGGCCAAATTGAGAAGGCTTCAGGCCTAACTGGCCCCAGCCCACCTACAAGATGCTGTGTAATAAACCTGCCACATCTACATGGATGACATACCAGAGTAACTGGGTCACCAGGATCACATAACAGTCCTATAATCCCTGCAATATTAAACAGCAAGATGGCTCTATTTATTTACCAGTGAATTGCAGGAGATGGTTGGGCATCTGTGGTTTGGAAAAATATACCATTCCTATTTCCTACCCTGCTTCTCATATCCCTCACTCAGTAGACTTTGGTTGGAGCTTGCAGTTAGTTGCTGAAGCCTTCCAGAATCTGCCTGTGAGTCGCAGAGGCGGGGCAGAAAACAGGTCCAGCCTGGTGCATGGAGAAGGATCTGTAGCTTTCAGTGCCAGGTACTGGCCCTCTCCACCCCATGAGGATTCTTCCAAGAACCAGATCTTGGAAAGGTCTTTCAGAGATTTCACTTGCAATGGGGACTGACTGCATCTCTTCTCTTGTACTGTCTCCAGACCTCCTGTGGCACAATGGACGTTTGTCTGCATAACACATATCCATATATGGGGCTGAAAGAGAAAAACTATTTTTCAAGATTAGATTAAAATTAAGACTCTTATAAATCAGTAAAAATATACTTACAGATGAATGGGAAGAACCACATTTTTCCAGAATTGGATAAAGTTAAGACTCTCATACAGCACTAAGGATAGATATAAATGTGAATGGCATTCACTACTTCAACTCACATCAATCTCCAAACTTTTGCTCCTTTGCCACTGCCTAACTCTGTCCTCCAGCCAGGTGCAGTTGATCCGCAAACCTCACGTCTGCTGGAACACTCTCTTCTCCCAGCTGTCTTGGGTCTCTGAAGTCTCTTGGTGAGAAGCTAAACAAATTCTTTTTTATCTGGGTTCCCTGTCACTTCCTCCTACCTCTGCCTGTCTCATGTTTTAGTGGCATTCTCACTTTCCAGGGATGTGCTCCCCTTAGATACCCCTCTCATTCTTTCTGGACATTTTTCTGTCCACCTCCAACTACTTTGTACAGATGCTACCCAACTCATGAGGTCCCATAGGCAACCTTCAGCTTCGTGACTATGGGAAGTGCAATACATTCGTCAGAAAATGCACTTCCAATTTTGAATGTGGGCTTTGTCCTGGGCTGGCTGTGTACGGTATTACATGGCCTTTGCAATGCGGGACAGAAGGGCAACCACGAGGAGGAAAGCCAGCACCCTACCCTTCATGTGGCTGCAGTGTTATTTGGAACCAGGTGTTCTATAAAAGACTTGAGAGATTCAACAATAATTCTTTATTTAAGGAAAAACTGTGTTAAGTAAATAGGCCCAACAGTAGGACTGCTTGTGTTCTGAGCACAGGTAAAGTAGGGTGAGTGATGAGGTTTGGTCAGGTTACAAATACATTTTAATATTTATTTTCCACTTAGGATGGATTCATCAAGACATGGCTGATCATAAGTCTAGAAGCATGTATTTGAGCATTTTCCTCCTCACCCTTATTCAGTTCTGTAACCAGTTCACAGACTCCTTTCACTTGTTCTTGCCCCTTTTTTCAGGTAGTTAGTACAGGTCAATAGGGTCTCACTATGTAGATTGGACTTGTAGTGATCCTCCTGCTTTCAGCCTCCCAAGCTCTGGGATTACAGGCTTGCACCACCCCACCCAGATTCAGTTGCTGTCTCAGCACACTTTGGGGATGGGGTCAGCACATCATGCCAGGGACCAAACCCTGGTCCTTGTACTTGCCTAAGCAGGTACTTTAGTCTGCTGAGCTATCTACCTGGCCCTTGTTCTTACAGTCTTTCAAAGCACAATAGCTCTTCTTCAGTTTCTCTGAATAGTTTTCACTCTGCTTTTCAGTTATCCACAGCAGAACTTCTTTTTCTCATGCACACACATGGTGGTCAGCATCGGCAGGAACACATCCTGCCCACAGGTAACATTTTTAAAATCCCACCTATAGACTTTTGAGCCTATTTCCATTATTCACATTTTCCCTGCTCTGCCACTTCTAAAAGTATTTAGCACTTGGTAATTTCCAAAAGGCACAATGGAACAAAAGGGGTGTGTGTGTGTGTGTGTGTGTGTGTGTGTGTGTGTGTATGAGTGGATTCAGGAAAGGAATCCCACTGCTGTGGGCCTGGTGCGATTTTTAGTCTACCTGGAAATCCTGTCCTGACAGCTTAACAGGTGAGCCGCCTGCACCAGGTACAGCTAGAGGCATAAACAGCACATGTAAGAGAACTCATTGCAAGTAGCAGGGCACCTATCAGGCATATGAATAGGGTAGAACTGAGCTCCTTGGTCTTCATGATTATTTTGAGTTGTGGCTGTCTCTCTCGAGTCACAGTGCCGCTGACTTGTTAGCACTATGTGAATATGTGACTAGATAAAGAAGTTAAAATGAAATTTGTCATTCCGCACAGATTCAGTGACATTTTTATACCAAAGTGATGACTGTTTTTAAAGACACCCACACAAATAGAGATGGAAGTCATTTTCTCTTTTATTATTTTCTATTCCTCACCTTAAAAATGTTCTGGTTCATGTGACAGAGTGACAGTTATTTCGATGCCAAATTAAGCAATTGAGGCTTACAAGAGAAGTTTATGTAACCAAAAAGTACATTCTGCTTTTCAAACTTTTGTTAAAGAAGTAATATTATTTATTTACCTTGAAAAATGTTTGCACATCGTTTAGGTGTATTATGTGCTTTAAGTGCTTGCTTTGATAGAAGCTTTTTTATGTGTTCTTCTAGATACATTTTTTCCCTTAATATCTGCACTGCTGATATAGAAACATAT
>NW_004524672.1:6872656-6881522 GCF_000260255.1 Octodon degus
CTTTCCAAAGGGATAGATGCCATAAACTTAACAAAAAGTATACAAAAGTTAAATGAGAAAACCTTTCAAATAGCCAGATAGACCCCAAACCTGATTGACCAATATAAAAGTCAATGTTGCTCTTAGTTAAACTCAATATCATAAAGGTATTAGTCATTCCTAAGGTGGTGTCTAGATTTAAAGCAATCCAAATCCAAATACTAAGAAACTTTAAAAATCGTACTACCTAAGTAGATTTTAAATCTCATGTGGAACAATAAACAAAGACATATAAGCAGGAGTTCCATGTGCTGCGTTTATGCCAACAATTTCTCTCAGCGGTGCCTTTGTGAAATGTTCAGTCCTCGTCGTGGTGGAAGGTGGCAGAACCCTGCAGAGGAGGGTGCAGGTCACAGGTGTGGTGTCACGGGTGTCTGTGGGGCTCACTTTCCCTCTGTTCCCTGTGGCCATGAGGTTGGCATCTTCGTGCGGCCAGGTGCTCCTACCTGAGCCTTCCTACAGCCTTCAAGAAGGGACCAATGGACCACAGACTAAAACTGCCAAATCCCTAAACCTACATATATCCTTTTCTTCTTGCTCTAATTAAAATACCTGATCAGGTATGTTTTATAAATATGAAAAGCTAACTAACACACTCTACAAAAAGAGTGGGCTGATGGTGGCTGTTTTTTGAAGATGAGATGTCACCCTTTGGGTGACGAGGCTATTGGTGCATCAGTAGACAAATTGAACACCAACACAGAATTCACTGCAGTGCACGTGGAATTTGGAGATATATATATCTTGCAGCAAAGATTTGGACTTATGAAATCAATATCAATGGTTTGGGGACATTTGAAAAAGGTACAATTAGGTCTATACCACATTCCATCTGCTGGCATAAACTACAAACTGATTGGAGGTTTATATGAAAAAATCAAAACCATGCACACTCCTGATAGCAGTGGATGAGGCTTTTATGAATTGGAAGTAGGAATATTTTGCTAACTCTGGATAAAAGTCCACTTAGGATTTAAAATAATTAATTACACAAATTTTTTTAATTGCATAGGACAAATCATCTTAGATGTAAATGAAAGATAAATTTAAACTATTTGAGATTCAGATCAATGAAGATGATCACTAATACAAATAGCTGCTAGAACCGTGGAGAACAAGTTGCAGTAACTCAGTAGAAAAGTGAGCAGGGTGCATTGATAATTCCCAGACAGAAATTATGAGCGGCATTTGAACATGAGGAGATTCATAACTTCATTTATAAAATGATGAATACAATTAAGTCTCACATTTCTCATGTACCAGTTTGATGAAAACTTTAAGATTTAGAAGGGAAAAATTTTGGCAAAGCCATGGTAAACAGTCTTTTATTTTGGGTGGGAATAAAATGTACAACTTCAGTGGAAAATATTTGGTAATATCTGCAAAAATTATGCACCTGTGTGACTTCACAGCCATCTTACTTCTAGGACTCTAGCCTAAAAATATACTAGAAAAGTCTGAAATGATTTCTACTTGAGATTATTCACTGTGACATTATTTAGACTACGAAAAGATAGAAATCAACCTCCATGTTCATCAGTTGGGAGCTAGTGAAGTAACATATGGTGCATTCATATAATATTGTGAAGTTATAAAACATAATGAAGATCTTTATATATTGGCATGGAAAACCAGGTATGATGGCATATGCCTCTAATCCCAGTGCTGGGAGGCTAAGACAGAAGGATCATTAATAATCCACATTCTGTAGTGAGACCCTGTACCAAATAAATAGATAAATTTACATGGATTAAGAAGCAAGTTGTATTCTAAGCAAAAATAGCAAAGAACAAAACATATGTATATAGTATGATATCTTTCATGTAATAAAGAGCTAAAATATAATTGTAATCAAGTATGTTAGAAAAAGAGATATCAAAGAATAAAATAAAAATGAATAAAAATCATTATGTTTGGGAAAGAAAACAACAGAACAGGTTTTTGTTGGAAATGAGCGTTTCTTTAATATAGTCGATTATTTAGCCTTGATTTTGGAGTCATGTAACTGTATTACATATTTTAAAATTTAAACAAATTTGAAAATAGAAAAGCAATTCCTAAAGATTGGAAAAGAAATTATAAACATCTGTTACTGACAGATACAGGAAGAATATTTTCTCACACATTTGTGGTGTGAATTAAAACAGTTTTGAAAGGAACCTGCCTGGAAATATCTGTTAAAATGGAGTGTGTGCATGTGTGTGCATGTGTGTGCATGCGTGTGTGTGTGTGTGTGTGTGTGAGTGTGCATGCAGGCTCACATGCTTGTGTGTTTATTTTTTATTTTTTTATAGTTTGTATAATTTTATTGCTTGTGTGTTTATGAGTATCTGTTAACCTACCAATTTTGTTCCTGGAAATCTAACAAATAAGTCAAAACACATCAGGACATAAAGATATCAAAATTTATTACAGTAAAATCTTGGAGGTGAAGTTCCATCAAAACCTCCCTCCAGGTTTTGATGCAAATGATTGATATAGTCACTGTGTGTCTATATTTTGGAATATTGTAGAGCCATAAAACAGAAGGAACCGGACTTTACTGAAAGACTTAGAGAAATTGCCATGAATACTTTTGAATAGGAAAGGTAAAATATAGAAAATTGTGCTTAAGATAGTTTTATGTTTGCTAAACAAGAAATGCAGAAAGATAGAGATGTGTGCATAGATTTCTGCATGCATGTGTATCAGCAAAATTATGTAACCGTGAAGACGATTTGTAGGGATGCCCTAAAATCCGTCAGTAGGAATTAGTTGTGCGGTTGGAGCAAATGCGAAAGAGTGGGAGAACCAACAAAAATGGAGGTATCCAAAGACCCCAAGGTGAAGGAAAGCAAGTGCACACACAGTATAAATGTCTATTTCCTTCTTTGAAATTTTATACATCTATAGCTGTGACAAAATCCATTGGGAAACAAGAAAAAGCAAGCATGGGGTTCTAAGCTCAAAGAGGAAGTGTAGGAAAGAAAGGTCAAAAGAGAAAGGCTCAGAGCTGGAAGACTACAGAATGAGGAGGGAGGAGGTTGGAGGAAGAAGGCACCCAGGAAAATGTAAGCCTCACGTCACTTCCTGTGGGTCACAACATCCAACACCTCACGCAGTGGTCGTCTCCTCAGCAAGGCCCCCCTCTTTAGTCAAACAAAATGAGTGTTTCCTTCTCAATGTCATCTGTGGTCCGGTCTGTGCTTGGATGTGTGTTACTGAGCTACACTTATTTACATGTATTTTCTCTCTTTGGATCTTCTTATCATCTTTCTTGTGATTTTAGTAAGCTCTGCATTTATCTCCATGTTGTCGCCTAGAAGGTATCACGCAGTTCCTTACCCAGTGAATAGTTTTAGCTAAATGGACAAGGTGGAAATTAAGCCTCCTTTCCCTAAGGCCACTCTGCTGCCATAAAGAGAATGTGTAAGTTACAGTGTGGAAGATTCCATCTGAAGGTCCTGAAACACTTGTTTGGAGTAGTTCCAAAGAGCAGAGGTGCTCCCCTGAAAGGTGAAGAGTGGCAATTTCTACTTGGTTTGCAGGGTCATATAGAATGAGACAAGATTCCTTTCAAGTGCTTGGTGAGTGTAGGTGTGAATCTCTAGGTAACCCTAAAATAGGATTAGAATGACAAAACTATCCATTCTACTTGGAAACAAATTCTAGGAGGGCGTGGAGGGTACATTCTTTGGAGAATAAGCAAGTCCAGAGATAGGAGAGCTTAGGAACTGAGACAAGGGCACCAGCTCCTGCTATAAAGTCCCATGAAGTGATCTGCGCCAGGGGCCATGTTTAAGAAAAGAAAAACGTGGGCTGTGGCAAGCTGAACTCTCCCTGTTTGTCTTCTCCATCTCAGCTGTTTTCCTTTCCCTTTCTAAGACTAAGTCAGACCTCCACCTCATCCATCTCCTTCAGAGTAAGAGCACATGCCTAGCATCCTGTGAATGCTTTCCCATAGTCACCATTCTATTATCCTTATTTCTTATTGAAAACACCAGCTTCAGAGTTTAAATAGCCAATGTCTGGTTTTAATTCGTTTGAAAAATACTAAATCTATTCAACAGTTTTGAGTTACAGGAGCAGGGTGTTAAATTGTATGCCTTTCCATTTTAGGGATCTGTGTGCATAAATATCTCTAAGAAATAAAATCTTACAGTTTCATTTTTTTTTGAATGGTGAGTCCTCCAGGTGGGGTTTGAAGTCTAAGAAGCACGTTATGCTTTCATGATGCAGCGTTGCTTGACCTTTGCAGTCCCTCCCTCCACATCTTATTACGGGGCACAGATTTCTGCTCTCCGTATTTTCTTTACTCATGCATGTGGTTTTGAAGACAGGAAGAACTTAGTTCTAAAAATAAGGTACAAATCTAGAAAAATATCTTTTGCAGGCCGGGCTAGCGCAGTAAAGGTATTTGGCTTCCCTTAAAACACACTCGTATAAGATATTAAAACCTACAAATATGAGCAGGCAAGATATTCTTTGGCCACAAATTGCCATGAGTAACTAATTATACATTATAAACACAATTTATGTCATCTATTGTTAGGATTGGAGCTCAACATAAGTCTTAATTTGGTATCACTTTGGTATAGTTCCAAAATCTATTATTAGATAGATCAATTTCTCTTACTTAGAAATGTTTGATGTAACAATTTTCCAAAATAGTTTTTAATAAATTAACTGTCAGACAGGTTTTTTTTCTCACCAAGATAATTAATTTTATATTTTCTCCCTATCATTAAATATTTTAAATATGCAAAGTCTGCTGGCATTTAGTACTGTCTGTCACAGCAGTGCCAAAAAAGTCTGCAGAATCTTGTTTTCAGAGATTTTGTTCACAAGCTTCCTTAATAGGGTATAATTTGCATAAAGTGAGCTTCACTTGATTACATATTTCTGATAAGATTTTCTGTTTCTCAGGGCTGAGGTTGGAGGAGGCATATGCGTCCCCACTGGCTGGGCTTCTTCCCTCTGGCGTCATGGCTGTCTGCCACCTGGAGCTGGGACAATGTCGTGAGAGAATTCTTCAGTGTTCCTTTGAAGACTGTAGTTATACATTCTGCAAGTATTAAACTTATACAGGCTTGATTTGCACATGGCAGTCAAAGAAGTGATAAGGAAGGAGGGGAAAGAAGAAGGGAGAGAGGGAAGAAAGGGAGCAAGGAAGGTGGCAGCAAGGAAGAGAAAGATGAAAGAAAGAGAGAGAGGGAGGGAGGAAGGGAGGGAGGGAGGGAGGGAGAGAGAGAGCAAGGGAAGGAAGGAAGGAAGGAAGAAGAAAAAAAAGACAAGGAGGTTTTTATAAATAAATCTTCATACTCTGGACTTCATAGTGTTGGTATTAGACGGGCACAAAATATGTGACTAGAGAATATTTGAATTTTGGGCATCAACTCACAATAGGAGTTAAACCTTGTGTACCCAAGTATAAGTATAAAGTTAAACTATAGAGCCCCAAGAAGCTTGCCTGTTTTTCTTTTGCCTGATCAGAAAAATTCCTTTAACAGTGTCCGTTAAAAATTCCTTTAACATTTATTTACTAGTGTGCAGATACTAAATGCTTGAATAAAGTGACAGAATAAAAACAAAATAGAACCCATTTCTGCTCTCTTGGAGCCTACCATATGGTACAGGAAATACATTATTAACTGCATAATCATTTAGTGAATAGATAATTGTAAGCTGGAGATCGTCTGGAAAATTTGATTTGATTAATTAAAATCAACTTGATAGTCGGGAATAGTAGTTTCATTTATTTAGATGAAGGGGTAGGAGGGACCTGCTGCTGTCTCTGTAGGCTCAGAGCTCTTCACCTGCTGCTGTCAGTTACAATGACCATAAGCCTCAGGTGGAGCCACACAAATGGCCATTGCGGGAGAACGAGATTCAGAAAGCAGAAAGAAATGCAGTCATAGCACCTGGCCTGTGAGCTTGAGGAAGTCCCAGCCCTCAGTCACTGGCCGAAGCCTGGGCTTTTCCAGTGTCCAGGTGTACAGAAGTCACTAGAGACCGCCTCACACTATTGGGTCTGGAAGGGGACAAGGGAGTCCACATTTCGAGCTAATGCCTGGGCTGTGCCCATGTAGCTATCTCTACCCCACACTTTGAGTAGCAAAGTGTTTATATGCCTTGATAAAACAGGAATCAAGAAAGTTTCCTTTGAATTAATATGACAATATAGCGGTTCCAGGACTGAGAAAATCAACACCCTCCATTAGCATCTGGACCTGGAACCAGATGGACTTCTCTACCAAAGGCATCTTTCCAAAGACTTTAGGCAGCTTTTTGCTCAATCCATTTCTTTATTTTTATGATTTTTTAGGCAGGGCATATTTTTGACATGCCATTCATTAAATGAATGAAAAATCATTTAGAAATAGTTTTTCTGATGATCAAGCCCTCTGGTCCATTACAGATGGAAGTAGTTGAAGCTTTAAGGAGGTGTCTTTGGAGCTTAGATCTCTAATTTTGAATGCTATCTAATTAATTATACTTTCAATGTATATTTTAGGCTGAAGTCCTTCTGCTGTGCATTAAATCCTCTCGAGATGGAGATTAAGACAAATGGATTGTGTGTGTTGAAGTATTTACAATTTATAGACAGTATAAGTTGTCTATAACCTGAGTTCTGATCATGTGGATATTAAAGAAACAGGGAGTGGCTGTGCTGGGGAAAGCAAAGCCCTTCCATCCTGCGACATCAGAGGACCAGGGCTTACAGTTGCCAATCACGATTATGTAGTCACAGTGAGTCTCTCACTGGGGACAAGAAATGCAACTCTCAGTTCCTCTTTCTCTTAGGAACAAGCCGCTCAGTCCTGAAACACAGCTGGTAACTGCGGGGCCCCAGGGCCTTCATGTGATTAACCTAAATCGCTGTCCTTTTCACCACTTACATTGTCTGATGCACGGTGCTCCACTCAGCGCCTGGACAGATGAACACTCAGTGCCCCTCTCATGACTTAGGAGATACCTACAGCTTCTAGGAAAGGAAGTTACACTGAGCCAGCTTAAGAAAACCAAGCATCAGTCAAGAATAAGCATTTGTCAGCAGTAGGAATCTTTGCATTTAGTTCAAGGGCTGCTTTTCCATCTCATTCAAATTCACATGGCTTAAGATTAAACCTGTTGATGGATGACAATTATTTTGATGTATTCACAGAAAACAGTACTGCTAACTGGCAATAGCATAAACACAGATTATAATGAATGCATTTTTAATTTGGAAACATTTGCATTACATCAAATATGTATTACACCGAATTTGTCCTTAAAGCAAGTCTCTAGTAGTATGTTTTATTATATTTTTCATGATAAATGTCATTTGTTAGTTCAAAACGTGATTAAACAGATAGCATAAGTGTTTGTCTTTTTTATATCATATGTCCTTTTTTTAAAAAATTTTATTTATTTATTTTGTGTGTGTGTGGCCAGCTCAGCCCACCAGGGGGCGGGGCTGGCCGGCATGTAGTGCTGGGGGATTGAACCGTGGTCCGTGTGCTTTGCTTAGCTTAGCTTGTTCTAAATAGGTGCTTTAGACCACTGAGCCATCTCACCAGCCCCTATATCATATGTCTTTAACTCATTGCTCATATTGGGTATGCTGAATTTTTTTCTTGGATGCAGATTTTTCAGCATGTGTCTGGACTCGTCCAGGGCTATCTTCTGACATCCCTGCCCTGCCAGCTCTGTGGATGAAGGAGGAGCAAACAGTGCATTAGGAATAAGAAAGGAGAGGCAAAGGGCTGCAGACTGGCTGTTGGGGCGGCGCTAATGGTTTAGTTTGTTTGCAAAGTGTTCTGAAATGCAAATTCAGTACCTTCAGAATTATATTTAACCTCAAGTGATAACACTATCAACTATCTATCTATCTATCTATCTATCTATCTATCTATCTACCTATCAATCATCTATCTATCCATCTATCTATCCATCTCTGCACACATACACATAATATTCTTCTTCACTTTAATAAAGACAAATGCCCAGACTAAAGTTATTGGAGATAAGGATAGGAAGAGCTCTTAAATATCACTCTTATCTCCACAAGTCTGGATCATATGGTGGGTTATAAAACACCACATAGTAGCATTAGTATTTGAAAAATGCACTCATCTTTTACTATGGGAAGATTTACTGACTTAGATAATAAGAACTTCAGTAATAAAGAAAAAATTTGACTGGTTTAACTACTAATTCTGCTGCTTAACCTTGAAGTCCATTTAACCAGAACCACATCCCTCACTGTGCCACGCACACGTTTGGGCTCCGGTATCTGCCCACCACCTTGTGATTCAACTCTGTTATCTCTGTGGCTTCTTGTAGGCTTGTTCAGAATTGTTACAGGCTAGGAATGGAGACAGCTTTAAGAAATGCTTAGATAAACTCATGGATGGAGAGTGCAATTAATTATTAAGGGAGGTGAGCATGGTTTGTGTTACCTCGCTAGCCTTTTTGTGACTGAGATCAGAGACAATAAACATTCTAGTCTGACAATTTGTTATCAGAAGCAAAACACAGTGTCTGCATAGACTGACCTGAGGAATGAACAGTTTTATGACCATTTAAATCACCTTCTATTTCTATGAATGGGAGCAAACACTTAATAAATGTGCAAGTCGATTTGCTTATGCAGTGTAGACTGAAATCACCCTGGAGGAGCCGTCCCTCATGACCGAATCAGACAGACTGTGATCTTGAAAGGCCAGGTTGAGAACAGCTATGGCACACCCTCCAGCTGCAGTAAAAAATATTATTGTACACTGCTAAAGTGAATGGTTGGTTGTGTACATTTTTTTTTACAATCACAAATTTAAACACTAGTCATGAAACTAGGTGATAGAGA
>NW_004524672.1:6881622-6886152 GCF_000260255.1 Octodon degus
TAGAGCACTGTCGCTGAGGGCAGAGCAGGAGCCTGCAAGCTGGGCACAGACCCAGGTTGGTGGAACCAGAGCACAAAGAGGGCGGCACTCCCAAAGCGGAGCATTCTTAGAGACAAAGTGCATCCTAATGCAACCCACCCTCAATTGTTGGTTAAGCAGTTACCTAAATCTGTCACTTTCACCATCTGTATTTGTTTTCCTCTAACTATAGACATAGTTGACTCACACAGGGGAGCCTTGGTCTCTTTCCTACTTTCAGTGTTTCCCTCTCAGCTCCACCCTTGATCCAGTGCTCCAGAAATTAGTTCTAAAGAAAACATTTTACTGTCTGCTTCCTAAATTTAGTGCAGAGCAGCATCAGTGCCTTCTAGGAACCATGGGAAGGGGAAACTATTTTTAATGACCTTACTTCTCATTGGTATAATTAAGATGCTAACGCTTTCCTTCCACTAAGGGTAAAAATGAGAAGGTGTTGAGCGGGTCAAGAGAAATGAGCAAGCACAGCATCAGGTTAAACCTTCACTTTCACTCCACCACCATGCATTTCGGTGGTAGTGATGCACAATGGAGTGCTGCTATCCCATAAAGAAAGAACAACTCGAGGCATTCATAGGCAAATGACTACAACTTGAGGCTATAAGTTAAGCAAAATAAGTTAGGCACATAAACCTGAGTATCTCATATGTGAAAATGTATATATTGCAGAATAGATAAATAAGAAGTAGAAAGAAGTTGAAATAATTCCCCAAATTATCTGTGATTTCAAAAATATTTTTAAAGAGAGGTGCTAATTTGACTCACTTATACTACCAGTTTCTTTGTTCACTGAAAGGGAAGTAATTTCCTTTGACTTGTTTGTTTCTTCTTTGTAAGAGAGAGTCAGTTTGTTTACAATTTGTACTTTGAGTAACATTTTGGTTTTTTACTTAAGATCCCAATATACAGTAGTTAAATGTTGTTATCTTCTAATTCTTCCCTTATAAAATTTTATTTTCTTTTTTCATAGAAGTAAGAAGAGTTCTTTTAATGTGTATTCATAGTCATCTATATTACATTCAAATGAAAAATTTTAGGAGTCATTATAATCAATCTATTCAAGCATTGTCATAGTCTGCTTTCTGCTCCTATAACAAAATATTGAAGACAAAAAAACTTACAAAGAAAAGAGGTTTGTTTTGTGTTACAGGTCTTGTGAGAAGGTGAAGAGAGAAAGGCTGCATCTGGCAGGGGCCTTGTGCTGCTTCAGTGCAAGGTGAAAAAGCAGAAGGGCCAGAGAGTGGTTATGGAAGAATCAAAAGACAAGAGACAGCCTTCCTCTACCACTAGCCACCGTGCTATCTCTTCGAGGCCTGTGAGACGGAGAGGCAATCTGGCTACTCTACAAAGGCCTTAGTCCTCTTTACTACCTAGTCACCCCTTAAGAGTACCATCCTGCCAACAGCGCCACAATGACAATTGAATTTAATCAGTCCTTTTGAAGAGGACAAACTGTTCTTAGCCCTCAACATTCTTGGGCTCTTTGTTTCAGAGAAGAAAACTCCTGCAAGTTATTTGTATTTTCATTTTGGATATCTGCTTTTTTTGATAGGAAACCGCAGGTATTCCTTCCCTCAAAGAAGCAGATAGAGTTAAAAGAGACTTCACCATTAGTTAAATCCCTATCAGAGGTGATTTGCAGAATAGGGGTTAGAATTTGGAATCCCTGGTGTGTGCAAGGCATTAGCCTGAGCAACCCTAATTTCAGACAGATCCCTTCAAGTATAGCTAAATTTCACACAAATTCTCATGACATCTATTTTGTGAATAGCCCAAGAATATGAGGAAAAGTCCTTGACCCACTTAGCAAAGCTGGCTGACTGATGTGAGTAGTGATTGATGCCCTATAATCCATTTTTGGCAGAACTGAATATTACTGAGGTGAGTGACCACATGAAGCTGACTTGCAGCTAAAGGGAGCAAATAGATCCAGTGCTTAAGCAACTGAATTTGGGTAAGTTGGGCACCCCTGTCTCTGCTGGGAAGTTGTGCGGAAACAGCATCAGGCAGAGGACATGTATCACAGTGTGCAGCTCGTTGGGTCTAACAGTCCTTCCCATGGTCTGTAGGTAGTTTGATGCTTTGAAAAGAAATGCAAAGAAATTATTTATTTAGTCTTTGTTGAATTTGAAGACTCCACACGTTCTGTGAGGATTGGCATGGCCCATTCCTCCACGCAGGTCTATGCAACAAGGTGGTGTATTTGAACCACAAATGCATTCCTGCCTCATTAGAATATTTTGTTTCTATTGGTTGGATTTCCACACTGCATAGCTACTTTTCTAAGGTGTTACATTCTTGATTCACAGAAATGAGGCAGCGGCTCAAAAGTTGTTAACTGAAACATGAAGACAGTGATGGAAATAGCGAGGCAAACACCACAACTTCAAATAGTATTGTAAATTCAGCGAGCAGGGCTTGGGGGTGAACTCAGAATGTGATTCTGTATGTGTGATGAGTTTTCCCAAGCTGAAAAGAAACCGTGCAAATGAAAACAATGGGTGTCTGTGAATCTCAATTTGTTGGGTCAAACCTTCATTTCCTTTCTTCTTTTTTTCATTTATGCATTTGGTACAGGGTCTCACTGTGTAGCTTGGACTCATAGTGATCCTCATGCTTTCAGCCTCCCCAGTGCTGGAATTACAGGTGTATGCCACCATTCCCTGACTCAGTCCCCAGCTCAGCGTGCCCTGGGGTCTCAGCTGGCACGGCATGCTGGACCAGGGATTGAACCCTGCTCCCTGTGCTTGCCAAAGCAGGTGCTTAGTTCCCTGAGCTATCTTGCTGGCCCAAACCTTCATTTTCTTCAACAAAGAATTCTGTCCAATAATGTCATGGAGCCATCCATTTTTAAATCATTCTGAAGTACAATCGCTAAACTAAAATGCTTATTGATCATTTTTTTCAGAACAAAACAAAGCAATTCTTTCCAGAATTCATTAAATAATTTTTCTTCTGCAGGCTAAGTAAGAGACATTCAGAGTTAAAATTCTTTTTTTTTTTTGGCAGAATCGGGGATTGAACTCAGGCCCTTGCGCTTGCCAGGGAAGTGCTTATTCCACTTGAGCCATCTCTTTATCACCGAAATAAGTCCTAAAAGAAAAGATATTCCATGCAATAAGAATGCCTTACACTGGTGCACTGGGGTCCATATGAGCAAAAAGAACAATGACACAACCAGTCTCAGCTTCAAGTATCAGTTTCCTGGGTAGCAATCTTTGAGAGATAAGTCAGCATTTATGATGTTGATTAGCCTTGTTCCTGGGATTGATATGTAGAGGTGACGTTCCAGGTGCTTTCCAGAGGGGATAGCCCTTCAAAGTGAACCTGTATTTGGTCAGAGAAATGGAGTCTTTAATTTGAGTCATATTTTAAAGGAGGGATTGGTGCTTGAAAGACAGGAGTGTGACTATGGAGTGCCATCTTCCGACAGAGCTCCTATGAGGTGGATAAAGAAATCCTTCATTCCCAAAGGCTGTCATCTTAGAGAATTCACTACTTTCCCTGTTATCCAGGAAAGTGCAGTAATTTCAACATATTGTGCTTTTATTCTTGAGCATTTGATTTGCTGAGGAAAAGTGCAGAAATTTAATAAAGTTTATGTCACCTAAGCTAGTTAAGAATCTAGTTTTCTTCCTCTGAGTTATGTCAGTTGAGTATCTCAGATATTTGCAATACCAAGAGCAGCTTGATTTTTAGGGCTGATGTATCACCCAGAAGTTTGTGATTTTAGAAGCAGGACTTGAAGATCTGAGAAATTCTCAGCTATTCCAGATAGCAGGTGATGTTAAACTTAAGACGTTTTTTCCTGCCAGCCTGGCACAGAGAAAAGCCAAGGATGTCCATAGCTATCAGCATTTTACTGAAACCTCTTGGTACAACTGTAAAGCTCCTGAAGATGACAGCATTCAATAATGGGAAGCTAAGACAACCTTAATCAAACCAGAGGATCTTTGAAACTTAGGGACAGTGTTTTTCAGTTATCGCAACAAAAGCCAAACAGAAGAAATGATGCCTAGAAGATCTAGTAGACTGAAGAAGCAAAAAACTGAGGTTAAAAAAAATTCTTGAGGACTTAACCTTGGCAGCAATGCTTCCAGGTTGGAGTACAAGCCTCAGAGGCTCCACAGGCTTTCAGCTCACACACTTTCGGCTAGGGTGGCAAACCAAGAGAACTGCTGCATGCGCTGCGGGCTACTACTTTTAAGAAAAGCGAGGAACAGTGTAAGAGTGAGCAGCAGAACACAGCATGTTAAGTACAGTACAGAGGGTTTGGAGGTGAGAGCAGGAAAGCATGGAGCACTTGGCACCTAAAAAGATTTTCCCAGCTGCAGTTTGAATTTGTTTTATATGGATGATTACATTTTACTTGCATCTTTACCCTTATTGGAATCTGATTGTCTGTACTCACTGTGCTATCTATGCATGCCCCAGTATGTGCAGAGTACTGTGTCTCTTTCCTTGCATAAGTCTGCAGATGGGGGAGCGTGGTCA
>NW_004524672.1:6886252-6887339 GCF_000260255.1 Octodon degus
AAAATTCAACTAAAAAATGAATAAGCACATCAGGATCCACTTCTACTACGAAATACTAGTAAGCAGTAAAAAGAAATGAACTACTGATACGTGGAACAGCATGAGTCTCAAAGTATTATATTAAATGAAAGAAAACCACATGATAAATTAAAAACCACATATTGTACGATTCAATTTATGTGGAATTACAGAAAATGCAAAAACTAGTGTGGCTGAAAGCAAAGAAGTTTCCAGAGCTGAAGATTAGGCAAGGACATTGATGGGCTTTAGAGGAGGTCCTGGAAGGCTCTGGCTATGGTGATAGTTACAAAGGACCTCATGCTTTTGTCAAAGTTCACCTATTGAGTAGGTAAATTCATAGTTTCATACCTTAAGGAATTGATAAATATTTTTCTCAGAAGATGAAGTAAAATGAAGAATATAAAGTAAAAATGAAGAACAACTTATCTCTATATTTGTCCAGACTTTGAGACAATTTAAAGCTAAGTTAAATTTTCAATCATAACAACAAAGGATGCCCTTTAGATTAGTAATGAGTTTTTTGTAGGTGTAGTCGACAGGTATAGCTGAGAGTCTGTATTTAATTTTAATAAACTTGTCTTTTGTTTATCTTTTTTTGTGTGTGTATCTTATTATTTGACACTTCAAAATATTTTGGCAAACTGGCAGAAGATGAACTGTACAGCATAAGGAGCTAGAAGCCTAATCAAGGTTAGCAACTGAGAAATTAGAATAAAATCATGCTCCCTTGTTAAAAAAAAAACTGGCTGGGCTTCTAATTGATTCAGTTTTCTTCTGTCTACTGCCAAACAGGCCTTAGGATAAAGCAGGCCACTGGTATGACCCGCTGCAGATGGGTATACTGCTCAAGAACTGAGTCCTTAAACACATTCATTTGTAAAGGAAAACTGCCTAAGTTTGAGTAATCTTGAAAGGATAGCTTAATAAAGAACAGATGAGCACCAATGTTTCATGAAGGTAGGTATTATAAGTGTGCTAGGATTAATTTCTATGGGATTGAGTGGTATCTTTTCTTTTACCATGCTAAGATATAGTGCATCCATTCAGAAAGATGCAACAGAGGAAG
>NW_004524672.1:6887439-6887953 GCF_000260255.1 Octodon degus
TAAATGATCATAGCATATTGGCAGCAAAGTATGACAGGAAATGCAAAAGAAACAACCAAGCCTTGCTGAAGTTTCAAAGCATGAATTCTCAAATAAACCATCTGGAGCTGTGTAGAAATAGATGTCATTGTTCAACTGTAACATGCCTCATAATGTCAAAATGAATAAATATTCTTAGAAAAATATAAATTAGTGGAAACAGGGAAGTAAATGCAGAGAAAAAAAGTGATTGATAATTTTTGTGTAATTAAATATAAACAAGATAAAAATCACTGAATGAGACACAAAGATATTGATAGTGCTAAATTTAATACCACACAATGAATATATGGCAATTGTTAATATTTATACACTGAATTACCAGCAAAAATCTTCATAAAGAAGATATTACAGAAGAAAAGAAAAATATAGGACTCACTCAGAATATGAACGTTAAACATATCTCTCAACCCCACAGACTAAAGAGGCAAAAATTAGTTAGGACCTAGAGTAAAAATCTTATAATGAAGCATTA
>NW_004524672.1:6888053-6888535 GCF_000260255.1 Octodon degus
CTAAGAGATTTATATTGGAACATTTACCATTTTTTTTCTTGGCAAAGGCTTCAAAGTAAACAAAAATTCAATATTGAAGTAATATAAAAATCAAGTGATCACAGAACAACAAAAATATAGAATGAAATCTTCTCTGCGTGAAATACAAAAAATTTTATTAAAGAATTTTTCCATCAATGAGAAATACAAACATAAATTGAATTTATAGAAAACAGTGTTAATAAAAATATGACCTATTAGAAATTTTAGAACATAGTTAAAGAAGTTAGGATTGCATAGAATAAATCCATATATCAAAAGGAAATATAGGAAGAGAATATGATGTTCCCCTTAAAGAACTAGGAAAGAACAACAAAATAAAATAGATGGAGCAGAAGTAAATAGTTTCAAAAAATATAACAGCAGACGTTAAAGATTTAGAAAGAAACTCAGTGAAAACATAGCTTGACTCATTAAGAAAACAGGAAAATTGATAATTAGTT
>NW_004524672.1:6888635-6891345 GCF_000260255.1 Octodon degus
TGCTGGCCTCACCAATTTGTAGCTAAGCCTGGCATCAATCGCTCAGGTTTAGCACTGGGCCACTCAGTGGGTGAAAAGCCAAGGTGAATTTGAAATGTAGACATCCCTGGGTCCAGGGCTATTGTGGGTCAGTCAAGTGGGTGGCATGGAGCAGTTTGTCCAGGCATTTCAGAATGGGTGAGTTCTAAGAGAGTGGGAAACTTGAAAGGCAAGAGAAGAGAAATCCTCTGTTCACCCAGTGAAGGTACAGCTAGATTTCTGCTACATCTCAGCTCAGAGACAGAGAGCTAGGTTAATATCAAAGGAGAAACAGAAGAGAAAAGGCTGAGAAGACAACAGAGGCAAGAGACTCAGTCAAAAAATCTACAGAGGCTGGAAGGGCAGTCTCCATGTCTCACTCCCAACTGCAGGACATTGTACTGGATTTTCTTACTACATCAGAAGCTTCCATGAAGACAAGGAATGGAAAACCACCTGCCCAACAACACCAAGTCATTGAGGAACTTGTTCCTTACAAGATCACAGATTTTGCATACAATTTGATTCTCCGCTATTTTTCCCTTCTGAGTATGGATTTCACCGATGATCACTAGGGATTTCATACTGATGATAAAGTCAGACAGTGAGACATATTTTTTGAATGCGTAGGAAAATGAACTTGAGTTCTTCTCAAAGCTCAGCATACATCCGAGATATTAGATGCAAGTGTTCCCACTTTGTTATTGTGATCACTGGAAAAAAATCCCAGTTGTGTCCTTTTTCTCTGGTGAAGAAAACAAAATTTGTCTCAATGTTTGACTGGCTATATTGACAAGAGGTGAAAGTGCCTGATTAATTCATAAGACTACTTAGAATTCGAGTCTATGATCACATGGGTGGCTTTCATTCATGTGCCCTGTCAGGTCTCCATTGACTGTTCATTGGTTTTAAACAGAGTCATAGCCCATGGAAATAAAAGTCTGGATGAAATATAATCTTGCTTCCAAGTGCTATGGATTTATTCTAATTATGTCTTTTGGGCAGTTTCAACTTCATAAAATCAGAGGATGCCTCTTTGCTAAAAGGAAAGTTCTGTGGTTTGCCCTGTAGGGCTCATCCCATCACCTGCAATAGGTAGCAAAGCCAAAAACAGCAGTCAGGAAACATGTAGAACATTTTGGTGTTTCTGACTACCCTGAGCAGATTCTGAATCCTTCCCTCTGCTCCTCTCCCCTCTCCCCTTCCTCCCATCCCCTTCCCTTCTCCTTTTCTCTCCTCTCCTCTTCTTACCCATCTTTTCTCTCCCTCTACCTCTCCCCCTCTTCGTCCTCCTCCCACTTTTTACCTCTCTCTATCCCTCTCCCTTTCTTGCTTTCCTTCTTTCTTTTGTCCCTCGGGGAACAGATTATATTTTCAGACCTTAATCTGGCTAAGTCCAGAGATGATTCAAATTTGTCTGCAGGGGACAGCATAGTAATTTTCAGAGGAAGAAGTCTCATGTAGCTCTTCAAATCATCTGTGTCTTCCTTTACCCAGATGTTTTCTTGTTCCAGAAACCTCACAATGGAACTGCATGAAATTTCTGCATTCCTTTGGCTTAAATTTTACTTGCCATTCTTATGCAATCCCCCGAAGAGTAAGTTGTATCCTTCATAACAAGAAATGTATCTGGCAAGTTGCAAATTTGAGGCAGAGACAATTTTATCTAGAGGACTAAATATATTCCCAGGGTGATACTTGTCCAGAATTGTCTTTTTACTTTCACTGCCAATCTTTTCCAGCTGTAAGAGCAGTAGTATTTGCCAGTGTTCAGCAAATAGAGATGCTGCGTCACCTAGATTTGGAAGGGTAGAACCATTCATTGGGACAATTTTCCTCTTTAAAGCAATTTTTACTGGCTTCCCTTTCAAATAAGAACCAGAAATGGAATGATATCTACTGTAATTTGACAAAACCACTCAAGCATTTCACTTTCTCGGTCAGTGAGTGTTTTGTGCTTTTCAAATTTTCTCTTTAGTAATCACATTACCCTCCTTAGTATAGCTTTCAGTGAATTCCTGGATTGGGAGGTAAGTGTGCTGAATTGATTTGGGAAACAATCACTTTTGTAGTTTTTTGGATCTTTCCATTTAAGAAATAAAAAAAAAAAAAGTAAGGTGTTGTTCTTTCACAGTCACAGTGATTTATCACAGCTGGTGACCCTGGCTTAGTTTCCCTTTGATAAGCACCTCTGTGTTCACCTGGAGCACTAGGTTGTAGTAATACTAATAATTTCAACATTTACTTGTTTCATGCTGTAAACTGTGAACTATGTGAGACATACTGTGCACAGTCCTCTCCTCGATCCTTATAGCCAGCCTGGCCAGGCAAATAAAGTTACCATGACTTTATATACCAGCAAATGGAGGCACGCAGGAGTTAAAAATACTGCTCAAGATGACATAGCTCTGTGTTATCTTACGGGTCAAGATTCTTAGCGATCACAGTCATTTGTAGCCCATCTCATGAAATGTCGCCTTGACACCATATACTTTAGAATGCATGACTCAGGAGTAGTGTGAATGAGAGTGGAAATAAGGAATCCCAGAAGAGCTGAAGGTTTGATAAAATGCCCAACTTTTCTTAATTTTTCTTTATTCAATACAAATATAATCATAGCTTTTAGGATACTTTTGTTCATACAAATTGTAGTCTCATAGAGGAAGATATATATCTCTTCTTTAATAAATAT
>NW_004524672.1:6891445-6894389 GCF_000260255.1 Octodon degus
GAGGTCATGTGCAACAGCTTATCAATAAAATTTTGAAAAAAAGAAGCATAGCATTGAGTGCTTGGTAACCCTGAGATCCACTTTGGTACTAATGACTCCAAACTTCACTTTTGTTCTCTTTAGTCTGTACACAGTACTTGTAAACTATTCTAGGCCAGAATAAAAAGCTGCTTATCTGCTCTGTTGATGTATTCTTTAGTAGAAAAAAGTCTGTGCTTATCAGATTTTAAAACAAGTATAAAATCCAAAAGCAACTGCTGTGGACACACAAGGCAGGGTATTTCCTGAACCTGCCCACCCTGCCCCATGTTGCTGCATGCACTGCAGTTCAACCTGCCCCTGTTAGCTGCCTGGACACTTCGTGCTTCTCCGGCTTTCCTGCTTTCGCATTTCCTCTTCCTGTGACGCCCATCCTCCACACAGCAGCAGCCTGTTCCACATCACTCACACCCCCCTGTTAAAAGTCCCAACATTTCCTACTTCCTTTAGAGAACAAGCTTCTGACTACATCAAAGCCTCACTTGTCACATCCCAGCTAAAGCCTCCACTTCATTGTCTATCTCTGCATGTGTCAGAGTTCTTCAGAGAAATGACATAATGTGTGTGCATGCGTGTATGCGTGTGTGTGTGTGTGTGTAAACATACTCATTGCCTTCGTACAGTGAGGGAGATTGGCAAATTAAAACTATGCAGTGTGAGCCAGGAGGCTTTGGCAGGGAAGATGTCCCAGGTAGATTCCAAAGGCCACTTGCTATGAAACCAAGAAACTGCTGCAGATGGCTTGAGAAACTCACATTTGCTTCGAGCGAGGCCATTTTTTTTTATCCTGAAGTCTTTTATCCTTCAACTGGTTGGATGAGGCCCTCCCACCTTACCGAGATTTGTTTGCACCAATTTCAATGCTAATCTTGTCCCAAATCTCCTTGAAGAAATACCTGCAATAATCTTTGGCTAAATATCTGAGTACTCTGTAGCTTAGAGAAGTTGATAGATAAAATTAATTACCTCTTAACTTTCTTATGTAAAAAATCATACCAAGTTTATGTGTGTCTCAGAGCCCAGGTCCAGGAATGCTTTTCTACTTGAGAATATGAATTCCTCTTAGGAGGAGATTTTATTCTGTCCTGTTTGCTGACTCATTTTAGTGCACGGGCCTGTGCCTGACTCCTGGAGCAGCTGTAAAAATCTAAATTGATAAAGTGGATGATTGAAGCACTACTTCATTTGATCAAAGAAGATGGTATACATGGGCCTGAGAACCCTGAAGCTCCCTGATGTGGGTGATCTTGGGAAATCAATGGAATCTTATCTTGTTCAAAATACCTCCTCATGCACCATCAGAGACACTGCACAATCCACTGTTCTGAATTGCTGCTTTCACATCATCCTTTATTAAATAACATTATTAGGATGTCAGGTTCCAAGGCCTGACACGGGGTGCACATGTTTCTGAAAGACTTCTCCTCTATTCCTACTGCCTCATGGTATTGATTAGACTAATCTGCCAGACAATTCCTTGGGTGAAAGTCATGAAAGACTCTGAAACCCTGACCACAAACAACTAACTGAGAGCATGTCAGAGGTTGATGGGAAGTTCAAGATAAGAAAATCTAGAGGTTATTTTCCTGGATAAAACAAAACAAAACAAAAAACAGGTTTTCTGAGATGAAGTAACTTCTCCAAAGCAGAATCTGAGAGAGAGAGAGAGAGAGAGAGAGAGAGAGAGAGAGAGAGAGAGAGAGAGAGAGAGAATGAATCAAAAATTAGGTCTCTAAGTTTAAAGTTCAGCTTCATAGAGTACACCAATCTCAGGATCAAACCCGAGCCCATTAGTGCTGAGCAACAAGTCTGAGCAAAGCCGTGCTGCAAGAATTTGGGGAGAGGGGAATGTGGGAGTCATCTTGTGGGGTTCAGTGGACAAAACATAACACCCTGTCTTCCTCTCAAGCCCAGAGCAATCATAAGCAAATCATAGAGCTCAGGAGACAAACATTTGAAATATCCTCATTCTTACCACTAATTGGGAAATAGTGCTTCCTCTATGCAGCCACACAGCTTGCCTACGTCTTCTTCTTCAACTGTGGGCCTCAAGGGTAGGGTGCTCAAAAAGAGTTTCTTCTGACGGGCCAGGGAGATAACTCAGTGGTCTAAGTACCTGCCTGGCAAGTGCAAGGACCAGGGTCCGATGCTGGTACTGCATGCCGTGCCAGCCACTGAAATTGGGCGTGGTGGCACATGTCTGTAATCCCAGCGCTGGGGAGGCTGGAAACAAGAGGATCACTATGAGTCTGAGCTTCACAGTGAGATCCTGTACCAAATACATATTTTTTAAAAGAGTTTTATCTGAAGAAGAGAAATAGATATCCACAGCGGTGGATCTGTACTAGCCCAGATTAGACATGAGACAAAAAGAATGAATGTCCACTGTTTATAGACTTCTGAAAAATCATTAGTAGCATGATTGTGACTGCCTTGACGCCCTAAATGGATTCAAAATACTTCCCTTTCATGGTAATTTGGACTTCGGGGAAGAGCCAGAAGCCGTGGTGCCAGATCCAGTGAACGAGATGGGTGAGGAGACACTCTCATGCTTTATGACCCAGTCTTGCCATTGGATGGCCCTGGGCAGCAGCACTCCCTGTATTTTTTATTACACCTCATCATGACACCCATTAAAGAGAACTTTCGATGTGTCTCAAAAAACTGCAGGAACAACAGAATAAGTGTTTGAAGCAAGAGAGGGACACTGTGAAGGTAACCTACTATAAAGAGAGGAGAGAAAAAGATAAATACAGAATACAGAACAAAACAAGATGACATCCAACCAGATAGGAAATGGCTAGCCACTCAGACAAACAAGGGAGAATGAAAGCTGTAAAATGCTTCTGATGGAAGTAAACAAAAAGGGGGATATAAGTGAAGGACCATTTTGTAGCAATACATA
>NW_004524672.1:6894489-6896848 GCF_000260255.1 Octodon degus
TCTCTTTCCTGGATATTTATACATTTATTAGGATACACATGCTTTCATGTCTCCTGCAGTCTTCTCTCCTGCGTACGGGAGAATTACTCTGCTGGAGAACAGCAGTAACAGTAAAGAGAAGCACAGGAACAAGTACAGAAAGAAAACAAGGACAAGACAAAAAATTTCAACTGCTCTCAACCCCCAGGTCTTGCCTTTGAGAAGGTGACTTTTGCTCACTTCCCTTTCAAAGCTGGGTGATCTTGTTAATCTGTCTTCCTGCTCACATCATCCTACTGTAAGTAAATAATGTTTTTAAGCTACTTCTTAATCTCCTCTGCCTTTGAGTAATTTGAGGCTTTCCATCCAGTCTTCTGTCTTTAAATCTAGAGCATAACTGAAAACGTGATGATGGGGGATTTACTTCAAAATAATTTTAGGATTGGGAGGTGGATGAGGGTGTGGTCAGGGTAGGACAGGCACTGGGTAGAAGGTGATTCAGTTTAAGTGGTGCACATGTGCAGACATTTTTATTCTACTCTATCATTTAACTTTTATGTTTTCTAAATTCATTATAGTATGAGGCTTAAATGGATAAAGAAAAACAATGCTGAAAACAAGATGGACCATGAAACAAATCACAGGTCTCTGAGCTGCACCTGTGGCACCAGACAGTGGAAGGAGTGGAGGGATGAGACTGCACTGGAAGGAGAAGCCTTAAGACAGAGAGAAAGGCAAGAAGACACCACAGCTATCTTTCTGGCTTGAGATCTGAGGAGGTGCAAGGCGCTCCACAAAGACATACCTGACAGATTGCCAGTGACAAGGACTGCGCTCAGCGAGCAGGATTCCTGCAGAAGCCCGGGAATTCCCCAGGAAGGCTTCCTGAATCGTCCACCATGCCTCTGAGGGGCTTGTCCTTGTTCATTCATTCATTTCATTTCATTCATTCATTCAGGTAACATTTTCTCATTACAGGCACGAAAAACCTTTACTGATGTGTTACCTGGCTCCTGAATGGTGCTCAGTAAATAGATATTTTTAAAATTAATGAATGGATAAAGGGAGAAACTCTAAGAAATGCTTTTAATCATACACCTTTCCTTGATGCAGCGTCAATATTCAATCTGCTACTTTGAGAACCTACCGGATTGTCTGCTGCAGATTGTATTTTGAAGGCTGCAACAACTTGGCCAGGAAAACATTACCTCTGAAATCATGCACAGACACCCACAGCTTGAAATGTGTTCTAAGTGAAAGAGTTTGAAGCCTCTAAATCAAGTTTGCTAGTTTTGAGTGACAAGGGTGTCAAAAAGATGGAAATTAATCTTTCAAAATATGGTTTTTGCTTGCTGAACTGAAAACCTTTGCTTTTCTGGGTGGAGAAATTCTCTTTATATGATGAATTCATGATTTAGATTTAATTGTCTTGGTAATTTTTATAGCAGCTAATTTCAGGAGGATATGTCAAACTTTTGTTGTAGCTAATAGCTTAGAATTTATTAGAACGATTCCATATTCTCTCATATTAAATATATAGACTGCCCCACATTCATCAGTGTTTCTATTTATACAACTTAGACAATTTATAGTCATTTATTGAGGACTTAATAAGAACAAAGTGTCATGTGCTACCCAGAAGAATAAAAAGGCCTAGATGGTACTTTCAAGGAGTTCATAAACTAGTAAGTGACAGAGAGAAACTATATAATTTTTGGTGGCTTTCTCTGCAAAACAAACAAGGAAATCATCATAAATTTTGCTCAGCCTCCCGTTGAGCGTCACAGTGCTGTGCCACATTCCTCCCACCAGTCCGCGTTCCTGTGGGGCAACACACATCAGCAATTCTTCATCCTGCTGTTTCTATTTGTCTTCAGACATGTAAAAGCAAACATACACACAGCAAAGAAAAATTGGGAGGCCCACGGATTCGGTGTGAGTAAGGTGTCCCTACCATGTCCTGCCTTTAGAAGGTGCTGTTCATTAAATACAAAGCTAAACATGACAAACCTCCTTCAGAATGCTTTTAGATTTTATGAAAAATGACTAAATTATTGTGACATTGGTACAATTGAGGAATTAACAGTGATTGTTATTTTTATTTATTTTTTAAAATTTTTATTCATTTTAATGAGAAAAGAACAACAATGAAACAGTTTCAAAACAGGTTTGCAGGACAGTTACAATAATTAATGCATTACATTTTGTTGTCTTTTTAGTGGTTATTCAGATGACAAGATGCAGACATATCTTCTCTAAACAATATTAGTACAAACCTTTCTTCTCATTGATCTAATATAAGGTAGCTGTATATCTATCCTAACTATTTTGTATATACATATGTATATATTTTCACTACCGAATAGTCCTTTACTTATAT
>NW_004524672.1:6902258-6912847 GCF_000260255.1 Octodon degus
CTGTCAGGAGGATTGTTCATTCATTCAATATATCCACAGATACAGTGATACCTGCAAGGTTCCTTCTTTGGGAATCTGTTGAAGATAACTACAGGATTTATTGAGAATGACCCACATCTACACTATGAAAGGAGGAAACAATGTACAGTAATGAGCAAAACAATTACTGCCAGAACCATGAAGACTATAAAAGAGGCTCTCAAATAAGTTTCTGGTTCCCTCTTGCTATGGAATGACTTAGCATTTAGTCAGAAGGAAATGGCATCTGTTCTGGTCTCAGTAAAATTCTCTCTCCCTAGGCTTTGAAATTGTCATTTTACCTTCTCCTTGTCCTTGTCTCATGCATGCTAGGATGACGTGATAGCATCTTAGAATTCCCATGATTTTCAAATTACTTTCTATGACTGTTTACAAGACTGTGCTATGCTTAAACACTGACATTATCAAATGACTTTGGTGGAGGTTTGTGGTGGCTGCTATGCTCTGCGGAATGTGGGTGACCCCTTCTCTCAGTTTTCTAGTTAGTATTCAGGCCCTGTTGCTCTACTTTGAGGGTTATCTTCCTTTCTTTCATTGCCATTTTACATTAAGAAACCCTTTTTCCTGGACTGGAGTGGATGCTAGGCTTTGACGAATTCTGTTTTTGTCATTAGTCATTTCATGTCATACCATCACAGGCCTGAGCAGGGGTTCAGGACTTCCTGTTGATACACTTTCCACTTCCTGTCCTAGGAACATCATGGGAGTGTCCCTTGCCAAGAAGGTAGCAATTTTGCAGTGCTCCTGAGGTATAGAACAAAAGGAATTAGGAGGCAAAAGTTGGCTTGGTGGTTAGACCAGTACCTTACTGTCTTCCTTACAGGCCTAAGTTCTTTCATGGACAAGTTACTGACCTAGGTGGGGGAGCACATATTTTTGTCTTGCAATTATCACTATGCCCACAGGGAGATACAGAGGTAGCTCTCCCATTTCTATTATGCCAACACCACACATTTCTTGCTCTTAATGACAGTTCCTGAGATTTTAATATACAAAAGAATTTCTAGGTAGTTTGCTAATGTGTAGACTATCCTGCACTATCCTTGTGAATTTGGATTTAGACACTCCAAGTATAGCCTGGGAATCTGAATTTGTATATCTCCTTAGGAGATTCTAACACGAGTCCAGCTTGGACTTTTAACCAACTTGGAATTATTAAAGTGAATGTAATGTGTTCAGCAAACTCAAGAATCTTAAAAGAACAAAGATCCAAACACAAGATGGAGTTTTTAGTATAAGTGATTATTAGTATGGGATAATATTTATATTGTAGTTATTGATAAAAACAAAAAAGAAAACCAAAAGCAAAATAAAATGAATTACTGGGCTCTATCTAGATTTACGGAGAGCAAGATCCAGGACTCTGCATGGTACAAGAATTCCCAGTGATTCCCAGGCACATTGAGGTTTTGAAGACCTTAGAAAGACAGACCTGTTCCTCCACCTCATGCTTGTGTGCCAGGGGTATTTACTGGATGCTCTGCTAGTTGAACCTCATGTTATGAAAGCTTTTAGCAAAGCTTTGAAGCAAGCAGCAGTCACCTCATTGAGATTCAAATCTCATCTCTATGCCTAAAGTTCAATTCCACCACAGTAGCAAACTTTCCCCTGCATGAGGAAAGGACTGCTGAGTCTGACTTGGGTTCGAGGTTTGACCCATGAGGTTTTCCTTCGATGTTTTTCATAGCGTAAATGATACTGTATTAACCTCCACAGTCACTCTGATGGGAAGAGTGTGGAGTCAAGAACACACTGTTTGCTTCTTCCACTTTGATACCTTAATGGAATGAATGTGATATTATTTATCAACTGTAAGCTTGATGGAATATATCATATAAATCATCTCAAATGTTAGTTGCCACCTGCTTGCCTGTTTCTGAAATGTATGCTGGCTTAATTAATCTAATTAGTCAATGCACAGATCAGGAGCACATTTACAGCTTCTCTGTCATCATAAATAAACTAGTTCTGTTTTTGTAGGCTAAACAATTCATTTGAAAGATGGATACAAGGAAGAAGCCTGGAGAGCTGACCTCTATTACAGAAAAACATAGAATAACTGTGACTGGGTTTTCTTCTTGTTCAGGGTGCCCTCCATTAACCTTCTATTAGAATGTTCCTTTTGGGGGAGGCAGGGGCTGAGGTGGTGTGATGCAGAAATGTCATGCCCTCCCACCTGGAGAGACATGCCTGCCACTCCCTTAAGTATGAGCTCACCTATCCTGAAGCTCTGGATGAAAAGACACATAGACTCTCAGGCATGCACATGGGCACCGACCACAGGTGCTTGCTGAAATTCAGGAGCTCCCCTGTCCCCGCAGACTGAGGACACACCAGCAAGAAGGGCCAAGATAGCGCTTGGGAAGTGCGCTGAGCCCAGGGGACAGGTTGGATGCTGTGAAAAAGCAATTGTTTATTTTAGTAGCCATGGTTATCAGGCAAGGCGCAGAGGCTGAGCAATCCTCAGCCCTTAGATGTGCTTTCACCCGGCAGCAGTGGGGTCATGCAGTGGAGTAGCCCAGGAGCACGAGATAAGCTATAGTGTGGTGGTTAACCCAGCCCAGAGTCAAGTAGGTCTGTACTTGCATTCCATCTTCTATTTGGTGCATGCTGTGTCTCCCTGGCTCATCTCCCTAATCTCTCTGAGCCTCACTGTTCCTCAGCACGATGTGTGATTACACAGGATATTCCATGTGTGCAGCACATGACCCCCAGCTAATGTATTTGTGGAGTTCAAGACAGGAAAATAAATGAAGTGTCTCTCCTTGCCCGCCCACTGCTGGGTTGCCTTTCCCACTGCAAGCAGCCTCCTTTTGGTACTCAGCCTCATGAAAGATGTCCGCACTGGACCTGGAAGTTAGCTCAGGGCTGTTTGGACAGGGATTTCTTTGGTTCTGGTATCAGCAGATAAGCAGAAAGGCAGGGCATGGTGGCATCAGGGTGCAGCTGAGTAGTACCCTAAAGGAGAAGGTTTACTGAACTCTCAGAAGGCTCGTCTCCTGTGGATGCCCACGTCTAAAGGTGGTACTGTTAGCACAGTACATGATATAGACCTGATGTGAAGTATCAGCAACTACTATGATCACCGTTTGATTTCAAAATTTATTTCTTCATCAAACCAAATGTTCCCTAAATTCCATATGTATTTTGAGAGGTTTTTTTGGGGGGGTGTGTGGGAGACTTAAAATCTAAAACCATTTCCTCAAGAAGTTTACATTAGAAATGGTATGAAATTTCACTAAACAAAGTAATAGAAAATGCTGGGGTTTTCTCTATCACTATACCAGATGGTATCTAGATATGATCTTGAAATATGCAATGATTCAAGGTTCTTCAGGTGGAGAACCAAGAATTTTCAGGGCGGGGGGGTATGGAACAGCATGAGTAAAAGATTTTCACCAAGCTGAATGAGACATAGGTAAGGTACAGGATCAGGCTCCACGTACAAGCACCGGGAGATGCTCAGGTAGAGGCAGAATTGTGGAGGAAGCCAGGGTAGCGGCCTCCTGTACATGGTCATTGTCATGGTGTTCTGTGTCCTTTGCCTTGGCATAAAGATTCTGTGACACGAAAGTCCGCAGCCTAATATTCTTCTGGTATGCTACCTCAGCCTACAACTTTTGTTTTGTACTTTCAGTTAACGTTCTCCTCTCCTCATGGGTGGTTTCCCTGTTTGAGTTGTAGTTTCACAGCTCTCCTGAGCTGCACGCTGAGGCTTTACAAGTGCTCCTTGGTACTATGGATGAGGGCAGGCAGACTTCTACCATGGAAGGATGTTCTTCAAAATCCACTCTTAGGCACTGATTCACTTTAGAAGCTCAGATCTGGTTTTTCAAGAAGCAGAAGGTGGAGCATCTCCAAGCAATAAAAATTTATACTATATAGCTCAAAGAGGGAAATTTCACAAAGGGCAACTAGAACAACCAGAATGTGGCACAGACTATGACACAAGCACCAAATTGTATTATAAACCCACAAAATTGCCTCACAGAAGATGGTGAAGGTAAGGAGCTGCCCTCAGGGACTCTGGAAAAGGGCAGTTTGACTGGGAACTGTGTAAGGATAAACAGTGCATTCTATCTAGAAGTGTGTTTCTTCTGAGAGTCCAGGCTAACAATTCCAAAACTTCTTGGTATGCATACTCATACTGAACACATTAAAAAGTGGATGATGCATTATGGGAGATGAGCCTCTCACGGCTGGAGTGGGAAGTGAGAGAAAAGCAAGAAGGGAGGGCCAGCAGGACCATTCATTATTGGCTTAGCGTCTGAGACATCAGAATGAGCTCGTGTTCAGCTTCGTATAAACTCAGATAAATATGCATTTAGATAGATATGTTTAGATGTGCTTATCTATAATTATGTGATTACACAGTTGTGCTTCTTAGTATAGCCCCAAATACCACGTAATTCTGTTATCTGGAGAGGCCTAGAAACAATGAAACCCCAAGAGCACAGGCAACAGCTAGACTGACTGGTCTCCAAATAGATAGCACCAAGTCTGCTTGAGTAAATCCCTGAATCTGGGGCTAAGGCATGAAAAAAAAATAAAGGAAAATGAGTCTGGAACATCGTCCAAGAACAGAGAATCAGAGGGTGCTCAAAGGATTAAGGGAGGGGGCCAGGTCACAGGGACACAGAAGCCAGTAGAAAGAGCTCTCAATGACCTAAGGAAACCTCCCTGAGAGAAGAATTTAAAATAATACACACGGATACTCTCAACTCTGGGAGGTGCCTCTCAGTTCTGCTCTACCCAGGGTGTCTACATGTAGAGCTGAGTTTGGAGACCAGTTTCCAATGACCAGACTGGAAAGACTGAGAATTGCAGCAGATTAGAGGAGATTAAGGGGAAGCGACCAATAAATGTAGTGGAATATCCCGGATGGGGGGTCTGGAACCAAGGATGTTGATTTTCCTCAACGTCAGTGAAAACTCGAAATAAAACTGGAATCTAGTTAATAGTTATAAACCAGAGTTGTTTCTTTTGGCAAAGGGCAGGGAGGTGATGTAATTAACTAGGTGAAATGAACAGGGTGAGGAGTGTGCAAGGACTTTTCTATAAATATGAAAGTTTTCAAAAATAAATTCTATTTTTTTAAAGACAACTGTAAAAGTGGTATTGTTTAGGGCAGTTTGCCTACTACCGTTATACTTCATACATGTCCTAAGCAGAAGCGAACATATCTCAGGGAAGATTTTATCTGGTAACCTAAATAACTAATTTGAAGATAATAACATGCAATATAACATAGGTTGTTGGATTCCTACTATTTTTTAGTGAAATTCTGTGTTTTTCTAATGCTTTTTTTACTAATTTTTATTCTCTCTCTCTCTCTCTCTCTCTCTCTCTCTCTCTCTCTCTCTCTCTCTCTCCCTCTCTTTCTCTCTCTCTCTTTCTTCCCCTAAATTAAATGAGAAGGCAGGTTCAGATTGAACCTTCCTGTCAGTACCATGCCTATATGTCATGGATGGAAACATGGTTTCCTGAGTGGCTGATGTTTACTTTAGCATGGTCAGAGGTACACTTGGCTAAAACTTGTCCAGATTCTTACTTCTGGCATTCACCCTCCCTCTCACAGTTAGATAGTATAGAGGGATGCATTCAGATTTTCTTTCTATAAAGAAATCATCACTGCCTCTGAATTCTAGAGTCCTAGAGAGCTGAGAGTGTTTTGTAGGAGACTATGAATGGGTATCGCACAAAGTCTTACAAACCTCATCCAGTTAGCAGGCAGCTCTTTATGATTTTCATAGTTAATCCCCCATCAATAAATAGAAACAAGCACCTTGTTTGAATGTTTACATACGCTTGCTGACCTTTACATGATTAAATTATGCCAAGCAGCTGCTGCAGACGTGATGTTTTTTTTCCTCTTGACATGCAATGTCTAGTCTTTAGATGCAGAAGTTTCTGTAAATCTAGTTTTTGGAAAAAGGACACACATATGGAGTTTTTAGACCTTTCCTTCAGGCATCCTGAAGTTGCTCTGCTGCTTTAGGGTCCTCAGGTCCTTGTGGCTTTTCTGATACATAAATCATGGACACTAAATTTGAATGCTTCAAGCATTAATTAATCTCGAGCTGCAGATATTTCTTTCCAGTTGGCATCTTTAATTTGACTCCTATTCAATACAATGACATATTTACATTTTGTGTTAAGCAAAGAGTAAACTGTGGAGGGTACAACTAAAAAGCAACTTGCCTGCATCCCAGTATGCAGATTTACATTGAAGCTGTCTGCCAAATTAAGGTTGAGTCAGAAACAAACTCTTTAATTGGTGCATTGCCCTCACAGAGGCCATCCATTGTGAGTAGTTTGGGAGACAACAGGAATCCTCTGGTTATGTTCCAAGGATTCCCACTGTATGTAAACATTTCCCTTGTAGAGTAAGAACGCTATCTTGTGTGCTACATGTATTTTCAGTTTAACCTGTTTCTTGCTCTAGATTATTTATAAAGGCCCTCATGGTATCCCAAAATTAGCTTTCCTTTGCCCCTACAGCTGCTGTTTTCTTTTCTACTCATCCTCCAAATTTCTTCCGGTGATATAATCACAGGAGGGCTTCTCTTGGTTTTCTTGTTTGTGCAGCAATCCTAATGGTGAGGCCAGAGAGAAGGTTAAATTAAAAAACAGATTTATAGCAGTTTGGCAGCCGGCCATTTGCCCTGGCGGCCCTGAGCGGGAGGCTGTGGGTCTCGCATGCTCTCTGAGGCACTTTGATGCAGTCAGAGCAAAGAAGGCAATACTCCTCCTGTCAGTCTCTGTCAATTTTCCCCCTGGTGATCCCTTTGGGCAGTTTTGTCTCCTGCAGGTGATTCTAGCAAACAATTGAGACATCAAACCCATGCGGAGTTTTGTTCTTCTTTCTTTGACTGCCTAGTTATGATGGTCTGGGCCCGTCTAGACCTTGGGGTGAACACGCATAGATTTCATTTGATGCTTTATTCATCCTGCTAGTCAAGGAGCTGTAATAACACTTGCTCACAACAGGGGAAAGCCCTCAGGTCCTGAGAGTTCTGCTCCATCTTAACTGTGTGGTTTTGGGCAAAGGACTTGAAATTGAGCAGTCTCTGGGTTCTTCTTAGTAGAATGGGGCCCTACCACTTACAAGATGATAAGGGTCAAATGCATCACTTGTTTCCAGTGGCTATAACAATGCTAATGCTTTTGGGCAGGGGCTGGAGCACACAATTACCTTGAGGATATCCAAAAGTAGGGAGAAGACAATGTGAAAGTGAGCAAAAGCCTTCCCTTATGGCCTATAGAATTAAAATACTTAAGAGGAAGCCAAAAATGCAGAAGCTAGTGGGCTCCACTGTTATTCTCTTTTGAGGGGAGAACTAAAGTATTGATGTGAAAATAATTTCATAGGTTAAAAACTCAGATTGGTTTGATGAGAGGTCAGAGTGGCTATGGTAATGTTCCAGCAATCAAGAAAAATCCTTACCTTGTTTAAAACATAGTTTTTCTTATTATACAAAGTGATTAAACCAGGGGAAGTTTGACAAATCTGGCCCACTCTGGGGGTCACCATTTCCTCATCATGCAATGCCGTGGTTGATGCAGGTCACCTCGTAGTTCTCCTTTGTCACCATTCCACGGACTTTGGATATTGAGTCTTCATCAACAAAAGCTGTAATAGCAGCTGCCTGGCATAACACATGTGCATCTAAAATCTGCCCCTCTGAGAACTGCTGCCCGAGCCCTGCAGTCCCTCTGTGAGGGTGCTAACCTTGAGATCATACATGTAAAACACTATCAAGTTTGGGGACAAGTGGCCTTATACTGACTGATGCTCCAAGCTGTCACAGGAAGCAGATTTTAGAAAATACACTTTGATTTTCTATGCATCATAACTATAGGTAGAATAAACATGCTTAGGAGAGGGGAGATAGCTCAGCAGCACAGCACCCTCCTGGCAAGCATAAGGTCCTGAGTTTGATTCTTAGTACAATAATAATAATAATAATAATAATAACAATAAACATGCTTTATCCTAGCATTTAAAATTTCAATTCCAGGGGGGCCTGCCCCTTAGCTCAGTTCTTTAAGTGGCTGCTTCAACAAAGCAGTCAGCCTCAGGTTGCTGTGGTTCGATCCCCACAACACAAGCCAGCCAAACCTGCCCTGAAGGCATTCGGAGCAATAAATAAATAAATAAATAAATAATAAAATAAAATAAAATAAAATTTCAATTCCAGGGGCTGGGGAGATGGCTCAGTAGAATAAGTACTTCCCTGGCAAGTGCAAGGACCTGAGGTCAATTCCCAGTTCTGCCAAAAAATAAAATAAAATTTCAATTCCTTCTCTTGTATAATGAGTAGAGAGGTATGAAAGGAAAGCTGTAATTGCTTTATATCAAGCAAACAGAGGCAGGAAGTACAGTTATACTCACAAAACATGAGTTAAGAAAGCAAAAGAGATAAACCTGTAGTCAAAATGTTAGGATATTGCAATAAAAATCAGCATCTTCCTCTCTCTTTCCTTTGCTCCTCTCTTCTATCCTCTGCTTTCCCCCTTCTCATTTTCCTTCCTTTTTCTGTTTTCATTGTCCTGTGGAAACTGCTATCACTTTGTCTGTCTTTCTGGCTCTGAGAACGGGCTTCCCAATCTAAGCAAGTAGCTTTACTTTTCAGGCTTGTTATTTTCATCTTCAAAATGGTGCAGTTGACATGAATACCGAGTGCATGGAACTGCAGGATAGCAAGGGCTTGCCAGGATTGACGTCCCTGACCCTACATGTGTGAAGAGGCACAGTGGCCTCCCCATGGCCTCCGGCCATCACCTGTACCTAGATCCCTCTCCTCCATCCTTAAGTCACACATCCCATCACGGAGCACACAGCAGCCTGGGAAAGCGAGAGAGCCCTTCCCCGATTTTTACCTGGCCTCTTGTTATATAATGAGAATGGAAGGTCTGAAAGCCAGATAAAGATGCTGCTGTTCTGTAAAACCATCCTGCTCATTTCTGGGCAGAGGAAAGTGCTGGTCTCATTACTGGGGGCCTTGCATCTCTCTGTGTCCTTGGTTCAGATCCCGGTAGAGGACAAATGTCTGGGTTCCTTACTGTTTTCACCTGTACCTAATCCCGTTGAGGCTGTGGGACCAAATTACTTAGAAATGACTGGCCAATAATGCTGGCATGCCGCATTCTTGAGAGTAGGTGTCAGTGAGTCCACCACTCACACATAACAGGTGGCTAAGAATTTCTCCATCTTCTCTCCACCCTGTTGCTGTGAATTTTGCCTACCCTAAAAGAGCCTTGCTTGGTTCTCACAAACATCGGCTTTCTATAGTTTCCTGTGCATATGAATCGCATATGCAAAGGCAGATTCTGATCCAGCAGGATTGGTGTGGAGCCCAAGGTTCTGCCCGGCTCAGCAGCTTTCACACTTTAGGGAGCAGGGGCCTGAGTGAGACAGGAATGTGGACGCGGGGCAGCCCTGACAGGGTTTGTCTCTGGTTTAATGGAGAGTTGTGCCAGAGCTTGGGGAGTGCAGGGGAAGTATGGTGGTTTTCCTATACCAAAGTTGGGCCAGCGCAGGCTCACCTGGTGCCCTGCCCCGCCCCCTAGCTGCAAGGACTGCTTCCTGCAGCCACATACTTACCAGATCAGGCTAGCATGTTTCCAAGTGCTACCCAGAGATGTCATATAAAACAAACCCCATGTCTTCTCAAAACCGCCTTCTTCTAGTCCTCTTCCAGACCTTCAGAAGGAAGTGATAGGCACCCATCCTGCCCCTTAGCTATAGATAAGTGTTCTTTACACACAAAGGGGAAGGCAAGTCTCTTTTGCTGTCTCAGGGCTGCAGGGATGCTCCCAGTACAAGGGCTTCTCCTGCAGGGGTTGACTCCCAGGAGACAGGCAGGGCGCCAGTTAGGTGGTGCCCAGCAGAGGGAGTTCTACTGCGCTCTTCCAGTCCAACCTGACCTCCCAGGAGTCAGGTTTCCACCTTCCAGGTGGGCCAGATTGTGTGTGTGTGTGTGTGTGTGTGTGTGTGTGTGTGTGTGTGTTTCTTCATCACTGTTATTTGGGAAGGATGGAAAGTAAGGTTAGAGAGGGACTCTGAAGGAGACAGAGCTCCTGGGAGTTTGTGGCAGCTGCTCCTGCCAGCGCACAGAGCAGGACCCTATTTCATTTTCTGGAGCCGCTCGTTTTTCAAGAAACTCTGAGAAGGATGTTTCCTTCCTAGTAATGAATCCTGAGGTTCTCCCTCTAATACTCAATCCGTCCCAATCAGGATGCCAACTTGGGCCACTGTCGGGTTCACTCGTTAGCCCAAGATCTTGGGGAAGCTACCTATGTAGCTTCTCTGAGCCTTGTTGCTCATCCGTAGCAAAGGAT
The DNA here is from genome assembly GCF_000260255.1 of Octodon degus. Taxonomy (NCBI): domain Eukaryota; kingdom Metazoa; phylum Chordata; class Mammalia; order Rodentia; family Octodontidae; genus Octodon; species Octodon degus. The sequence continues at coordinate 6,912,642 of NW_004524672.1, forward strand.
AATAAAATATCTTGTTGGGTCATTACTTCAATTAGTGTAGGTTAAGTGAGATAAGGTTCATAAGGAGGCATTTTATGTTATCAAATTTACTGCCATTATTCTAATTTTATCGTTTAAATCAGAATGAGTGTCTAAGAACTAGTTCCAATCCATTAAAAATTTGTTCTCTCCCTCCCTGTCCCTCTTCCTCTCTCTCTCTCTCTCTC
>NW_004524672.1:6912947-6913970 GCF_000260255.1 Octodon degus
GATTGTTATTTTTAATTGAAGCCCATACTTGATTCATATTTCCTCATCTCAGGCATGGTTGCTTTTAAATGCAAAGAAAGTCTGCAAATGAGAGAAGACAGAAAAAAAAACAAAAAAAAAAGAGGATAATACTGGAAACCTAGTGGGTGAAAGTTGAATGGGCTACAGGCAATTGGAATGCAACTGCCGACACACCACACAGGCCCACTGCAAAGCTGTCCTCAGGCCCAGCCTCTGCCTCTGCTTGGAAAGGCTTGGTTGACTCCCTTTCAAGATTAAGCTTGAAGTAATTACAAGAGCTCATTAAGATGATTTTCCTGAGAAAGCGAAACAACCTTTTCTCAATGCACAATTCAAGACCACCCCTAAAAGAAGGAGAAATATCACCTTTAAGTGATTTCACTGGCCCAACATCTTCTATCCATCATGTTGAAGAAACAGACACAGACTTCGTTTATCTTTATTATTTTTCAACCCCTCTTTAAGATCTTTCACTCACCACGGGCTGACTCAGAAAGGCCCTCAGATGTCCAGCTTGGACATTCCAGACTCCTACGGCTTCTTCTGAAACTCAGAAGGTAAGAAACAAATACACAGCTACGAAAGGGACAGGAGCCTGCATGCAATATACACTTCCCAGGAAGTACCATTCCTGCCTTGGCTGGTGAAATGGTCACATTCACTTAAACGCCATCTGTTCATCAGAGGTTCTTTTTCTACCTACTGCAGAAAGACCAGGCAAAGAAAAAAGCTGTCTGCCAAAAGACACCAGGATTGGCATCTAGACAGACTGAGAGGGAAACAACGGCTCTCACTGGCTGTGCCCTGGAGTGCCCTGGTAGGAATCCCTCAGATCCCTGCTGGGGTCTTAATCTGCCTTGGAATTAGCCCCACTAATCTCAGGGTCCATGTACCCTAAATGAGGACCCTTGTTGATCCTGATTCCCAGTTTCACTTATACTTTTTATTCTACCCAATCTTTTCGTGTCCTGACATACTTATGGTTTGTTGGACAATTTCTTC
>NW_004524672.1:6914070-6918449 GCF_000260255.1 Octodon degus
GATATACAGCTACTTTCTCTTAGTTCAATGAGAAGAAAGTTAGTACTAATAGTGTTTAGACAAGATATCAGGTCTATATCTTATACTATGAATAACTACTACAAAGACAATATGCAATGTATTAATTATTGTAACTATCTTACTAACCTGTTTTGAAGCTGTCTCATCGCTACTTCTTTCTCAATACAATTAACATAAAAAATAAAATAAAATCTTAAAATGTAAATATTCACTGCATTTTTCTTGCGTCTTGCACATCTCTCCAGCAGGGAAAGTGGAAAGGAACACTGGCGCGAAGGAATGCGCATTGCTCAGCTGGAGGGTCTGGGGGACGGACTCGAGAATGGAACAATCCAGGGGAAGCAGGTCTGGTCTTCCCCATGCCCGAGGTTTCCTCCGAGAGCCTCTTCCCTTCTTATTACACACACTTCCAGCTAGGAGTAGCCTTTTATTTCCTTTTCACTCCCTGAAATTCACATGGTCTCACTTGGTGCACAGAAAGCGCCCACCCACCTAGCTCCGAGGCAGCCGGGGGTCGCAGCTGCTCGCATTTTCAGGAGGTCTTTCCCCTTCCCCTCTTCACCGCAGGGACGGGCGTCGGCAGCAGGTGTGAGTTCCAACCCCGTAATTTTACTTATTTTGCATGTGACCTTAGAAAATTATCTTCTTCCAATAAATTCAATGTTCTTACTCGTTAAATTAGATGATAAGATCGCAGGGATGATTAGATGGAATTACGTATGCTGGACAGCTCGCCCAGCTCCTGGGACGCAGGCAGCAGCTGTCAGTTAGTAATCGCGCACAGCCTGGCTCCACGGCTGCGCAGCCCGCGCACCCGGAAGGGCCCGGCGCAGGGTTTATTGTTTTTGTGCTGCTCTCTTCAAATTCATGTGCATTTCCACTTTATCCTGAGTTCTGCAAATCATGCAGCCAGTCTTGAGTATCTGGTTATTCTGGAAAATTTGGGGAACAAGTCACAGAGAACGAAGTCGGGGAAGGAAAGAGAAATGAGAGGGGAGATCAGAAGAGTGGAGCAATCCCTATTTATATTTTATTGGCCAATTTTCTTACAAAATTAAAATAAAATAATTTTTTATTCTCTACAGGAATATTTTCCCTACAAGAAATTTTTTTCCCCACAAGAATATTTCTGTGAGAATTAAGTTCGAGTGTTAGGAGGTGAAAAGGTAAAAGAGAGTTATAAAAAATACATGGATTTCTAAAAAAATGTTAGCTTGTTTAATCATTGTGATTAAGTACTGCTGAGAAAAGAGGCAAAAACCAAAATAAAAATAAAAAAAAAACTTGTGTTGAATGGACAAATCAAGAACACTAAACCAAATAAAATTGCTGTAAAAGGTACTATTGTGGAAATCCTTAGCTGAAATATGTATGCATATTTTTGATGGAGAACAGCATATGACTAATCTAAACAAGTGGAAGAGTGACTTGAAGGAAGGTTTTGGTTGTTCAGAACCTGGGATTAATTTAATGTATGCTCATTGAAGACACTGATGACATACAATGTTGAGATGACAGGAGGCCCTTTGCAAACTCATGGTGATTGGTATTATGGTTTACAGCCAAATGTCCTCCCAAAGACTCAGCGACCATACACAGGTGGGCCTTCGGGAGGTGACTGAGTCATGGGGACCTGATGCTTATCTGTGGATTAGTCCAGGATGAGTTTACAGGTAAATGTGATGCTGGCAATGGAAGCCTCATTGGAGGAGGTGGGTCACTGGGGTGTGGTCAAAAAGGCGCTGTCTCCCTCCCCTCTCCTTTGATTTCTCTCTGCCATACCTTGAGTTCTTTCTCTTATGCCTTGCTGCCACCATCATTGAAAAGCTCTACAAGCTGAGAGCCAAAATGAACCTCTTCCCATTAGAGTTATGGGTCTTGGGCGTCATATGTCAGAAACCATAAAGTAAAGAAAACAATTAGTGATTATTAACTTCTCTCTACAGCTGCAGTTACTTCCCCCTCCACATCCACACCAGCCAGGGAGCAAATTGTTTCTACTGTTCAGTTTTCTACCTGTTGGTAACAATTCCAAACAGTCCACACTGTCATGTCAGTTCTCCATCACCAAGTGCATTTAGCCTTCATCCCTGAGACATTTTTCGTTAGTGTCAACCTCCACAGCTATTACTTTGGCCATTTCTTCTGCATAGGTTCTAGTTGCTGAACATGCTTCTTAAAATATCATGCCTGAACTTTTAACAAGTCTCTGGATCTATAGGCAGATAAGATGAGAATAAAGTGAGTGACACATTTCTACCTCTATGACCTTCAACTGAAATTATTTTACTTGATGATTATGCAGCAAACATGGCAATTATTGGCTTAACCATCAAAGAACAAGTAAAGGTGGCAGATTTTTCATGAACTCAATCAAAATTAGTCTTTATGGCTTCTATGAGCTGTGTGCTGTGCGGATATGTAGTTTAGGGAAGATGGGAATTTATAGTTGTCACTGGATTCTTAAAGAATTCTTGGCCTGGAAAGTTTTTAAAAATTCTAAATAAAAACTATAGTGTAAGTGACTTGGTGTAAAATAAATTTTTAGAGACCAATGACAGAGGTAAATTCTTTAAAATGACCCCTAAATGCTTCAAATACTTTCTAGACATAGGCACATGCCGATATGGCCAGTGTTTGGGTGGAGGGATAGAGCCTTTTTCTTTCCATTTGTTTGGAATTTAGCATTCATTTTACAACTAGAATACTAAGAAAGGCACTGTATCAGATTTCCAGATTCAGTTTGTTTTAAGAGAAGGAAGAATTCTACAGTGCTGGAGAAACAATATAAATTCAGAATTTTAGATTTTCAGAAGTTCTTGGTAAATATTTATAGTTGTCATGCTCTCTCATTTAATAATAGATATTAAATGACTTGCCTTTCTCACACCTTTTCAAAATATTCAACTTCGTTGAATCTACAACCCTAGTTGTGTTTCATCCACTTAAGGCATGATGCACTACATGATGTGATTCATATTGCTGGAGCCCACAAAGGGGAACTCCACAAGAAGCACACCTTTTGCCCCCAGGATCTGAACAAGCTGAAAATAAGACAAAAAGCAAATGCTGTACTGCAGTTGGAGTACCAGTTTCCTAGTGATAGAAGCCCAGGTGAGAGACTTGACGTCAGTTCTTTAGACTGGCTGAAAATGCAGTTTGGAATTGGGCCGAGACTTTATGTCTTGGTCTCCAGAAATCCAGGGATAGGCTAGCTCTCCTTCTCAGAGCCAGGGGTGCTGAGAGGGCCGAGAGAGAAAAGCAAGGATGAGCCAACCATCTCAGGTTTTCTTCCTGGCATTGCCATTCATAAATTACTCTGTCTCCTCAGGGGTAGTGTGAATGAAGAAGAAGAAAGAGTTTAGAGAGTATGGTGGGGAAAGTCCCTCACTGTGGAATCATTGAATGAGGGCAAGGAATTCCCCTTTCACAGGATAGTTAGCTTCAACATGTTCAAGAGCAAACCTGTCTGATCCCTTAAGTATGTGTGCTAGTCATGTGCTGGGCTCCCTGGAGAACCAACCGCCCCCTAAGCGAGTGGGTGTGCGCCGTTACGCTCTCCTGCAGCAGTGAGGAGCACCAGCTCATCATCCTGGCTCATAGCAGTCAGTTAAAAGAGCTTCACAGAGTGCCTAAAATGCCCAAGCAAGCCCCAGCCTGTCCATCGGAAAAGTGTCTGCATGCGTGAAGTGTTTAGCCCCTTACATTTTATTTTATTTATTTCAAAATAGGATTTTTATATCATCCAATTTTCATGGACCCTAGGAAACAGACACTTCTCTGCAGGCAAAATTGAAAACTTACTTTTCTAAAGAACTTTAGAACTTTTAGGATGCCTTATGATAAGAAACATAGTTTGTAATTATTGAAGTACTAGGAAAGGTGTAGAAAGCTATTAGTATAAAGTTTATGTCCATCAAATATGATGACAAAGGTCTTTGGCAAAGTTGAAAAACTAAGGAAATGTGTTGAGTCCTCAAAAAACTCATTGCTTAAAATTATCTTAATTAAATTTGATAAAACACAGATATTTACATTAAATGTTTTCTGCCACTTAGAAGATTTTTCAACACAATCCGGCATTGCAACTGCTTTTTAAAGATCTAATAGTCTTTGTTTGCTAAGTTCTTAAAAGGAAGCAAAGTAATTATTTTAAAATGTCATTCTTATTTTAAACATTTCCAACCTCAAGATAGAAAACATGCACATGCATCTCAGAAATTTATTAAACATATTCTGGTTTTTACCTTAGGGGAGCCAGCTGGGAATAGTCTTAAACTTTCTTTCTTTCCAAGAAGGAAAAAACCCCTGATGGTTGTCTTTGGAAAGCAGGTAATGTTGTTTGTTTATTTGTTTTT
>NW_004524672.1:6925504-6955267 GCF_000260255.1 Octodon degus
AAAAAATAAAAATAGAAATAGAAAAATAAAGCAAAGTTTTCCAGCTCAGGCCTTCTCTGTCACCTTTCTCCTCCTCTTAACCTCCACACTCATACAAAATGCTTGCAATTGCCCAGTTCTGCTGTGCATTTTTAGACAGAAATTTTCATAAATCAATTCTACAATTGACAATATGAATGGTTTCAAAAACATGTATCGAACAGAGGTCTGGGAGGCTGAAAGGGAGACTCAACTCAGAAGAATTCTTTAACATATTTAGAGACCCAGGCAAGCACGAGGGTCCTGACTTGGCCAAGCCAAGTCCAGCACATGAGAGGGAGCAAGGGTTGCTGTGGGTGGCTGCCGGAGAAGCTGCACTGGTTGGGGCTTCCATCCCAGCAGAGCTGCACTGTGACCTAATGCACTGTGTTCATATTACTCCTCACCAGCCAGTACTTGAGCATGAAATGAATTTAATGGGCCTCAACAATTTAACAAAAAAAAACAGATAAAATAGTATAGAAAAATAATAGAGGGATTCATATTAATATGTGGTAACTACATATTGTTTTTGTGAAAATTATTTTTTGTGAAATTTATGTTACATACCTGTGAGTTGCCTTATTCTCTCTCTTTCTCTTTCTCTTTCTTCCTTCCTCTGTTACTCCCTCCTTCCTTGGCTTTCTCCCTTTCTTTGCTTTGAGATAGGGCTCCAACTTGAAGCTCAGACTGACCTCAAATGAACTCATGGTTCTCCTGCCTCAGCCTCCCATGTGCTGGGATTACACGTGTGAACGACTACACTTGGCAATGTTGTGTGTTTCTTAATGTAGGATCTTGGTTTGCAAAAGGTTGGAAATAAGGTGTAAAAGCCCACAAAAACAAGAAAGCAAGGCAAATAGGAAACTAAGATCATTTTTATGGCTTAGATCTGAAATGGCTCCCAAAGGCTCATGTCCTGAGTGAGAGCTTTGTTGCTTGCCTGGGATATTACTGGGATTGATTGAAGTTTTAAGAGGTGGGGCCCAGTGGGAGAAAGGTGGGCCATTCAGGGGCACTAAGGAGGCTCTGGCCCCTTCCTCTGTGTCTGGCTGACTCTCAGCCACCATGAAGTGAGCAGCTTTCTGTGCTACACCGTGGCCCTGCCTCACCGCAGTCCCTAAGCAATGGGGCCAGCTGACCAAGGACTGAGACCTCTGCAACAGTGAACCAAAACCCAACCTCTCCTCCATTTCATCTGAATCTTCAGGCATTTTGGCACTACCATGGAACGATGCCTAACATTGCCACTGATTTACTGATTATTTACTGCCAAATTATGACCTTCTTGTTCGTGATTGTTACATTTCACAGATGTATCACATTTAACACCCTGGACTGTGATCTCAGGTTCCTATTTGTAGGTCAACTCTCCTTTGCCTTCTGCCACGTGTCTTCCCTCTGCTTTCCCTCTCCTGGCCACTCTTTGTCAGCTCATCTTTACCTGGATAGAAACTTCTTAGCTGAGGAAAATGCCCTTTGTCTCTTGCCTGCCCCTCTAGCTTTATCTCCTGTCTCTCTCCCTGAGGAAACTTATCCTGTAGCCAGACCAGTCCAGTGCAGTTCTTCACCTACCTCTGCCATTCCATCTTCATTTCCTTTATCTAAACTATTACTCCTTCCTGATAAATTATCAGGGTTTTGCTAAAACATATTGTTCAAAACTTTTTGGTTCTCACTAATATTGCAACATAGGTCTATGACACATTATCAATCTATCATCTGTCTATGTCTTCAGGCAGTGTATGTGTCCATACATAGAACGAAAGCTAGAAGTTTAGAGAGGGAAGATTCCCCCTTTACTTTGCGTGCGTGCATATTTTTCTCCTCCCTTTCTTCTCATTCCTTTGCATCTTAGAATATGGCAGTCCTAAACTAACAAGTTCATTTTCTTACCCAGTAATAGGTTTCTGTCCCAATAGGTCACAATCTATTCATGGGAAAATACAACAGAGTGACTTTGGAAACCCCTTTTAACCAAATCTCTCTTCTTTGTGTTCTGTTCTGGGGCATTTTTGGCCATTTAAAATACTCATTTTCTGTGCTTTAGAGTGAAACATTGCAAGATCTTCAAGGCATTTTTCACTCACTCGTTCCGTAACTTGGGCAAGTTCACTCATTCAGCAGTTACTTACCAGTATTAATCAGTAGAATGCAATTTGTTGGTCCCTGGAGATACTTACACTAGATGAGCAGTAGATTCACCCCAACTCTCTGGCATCACAGGGCTTGAATGCCTTCTGTCTTCTGGAATGTAGACTTTCCTGCTTAATTTGGTTAAAGTTTAACCAGTTGTGACCACCTGGAAGATCTGTTTGTTTTTCTTCAGTACGTGAGACTGAACCAGAGACTTGACATTGAACTATATCTCCTTTTTATTTTTTATATTGATACAAGATCTTGCTAAATTGCTAAATTGCCCAGGCTAGGCTGGAACTGGGAAGCGTTCTGCCAACGCCTCCCAAGAGGACTACATGACAGGTGTGTATCACAACTCTCAGCTCTGTGGGATCTTTTTGCAACTTCATCCTGTCTTCATTTCCAAATGAAAAAACCTAACCATATGGAAAAATGGAATAGATCCAACCAAAGCCAAAGTAGAGTCAGTTTTATAGATCCCTAGGCACCTTTGGTTGGTTTCTCTTCCCACCCAGCTAGACTGAATCCTCCTGAAGGGACAGATACAATCATATCTTCTATTTTTTGCTCATTGCCGTAACTTGAGCATCATAGGTGCTCTATTCGTATTGTGTGATTAATAGGTTGGTGGCTAACATTCATAAAATGAGTCTCCCATCTTAAAATGTGAATCTCAAAAGTTAAGAAGAAACTGGCAAATGTCTGACATATATCCCAAGTTCCTTTTTACATAAATTTCCAACCCAAATTTCGATCTGGTTCATGAACAATTATGTCCATATTTATAAAGCCTTTTCAATTTCACCACATTTGCCTCTGCTTCATTTGAAAGATATACTGAAAACTAACAAAATACAATATTGCTTTTTAAGATTGCCTTTATCAGCACTTAATACCCATCCTATTTTAAGATAATTGCATGAGATAGTCACAGCTAATTAACATAGTTTCTTTAAATAAAGATTAAGTGGAAAGAATTTATCAGTGACTTCACAAATCAGATTGTATTCTTGCCTGGAGATTCCTGGTCTCCTCTGATTCCTCCTCCAGAATCCCCAGTTTGATTCTCTCCTCCCCTGAGCTGCTCTCAGCCTGGGACAGTTGGTGCAGCTGGTGTTGACTTGCTGTCGCCAACTATATTGTTTGACTTTAAAGCTTTTGGCCACTGAATAGAACATAGTGACAGAATAAAACAGCCGGCTGGCATTGTTCTTCCCACGGGGCCTCCCTGTCTCCTTGGTTACCCAGCCATGTTGGAGGAAGATAAGGGAAGATGGTGGGGGAGGAGCCTGGGCTCCTTCAGTGCCCGGCCTGAGATGCCAATGCAGATGATGACTGCAAAGGCTACAGAAGGCTGTGCAGGGCTTGGCACTGCTGCCCACCAAGCCCTGTGCAAGATTCAGCCAAAGAAAGGGGCTGTTCTTCTGGAATTCAACTTGCAAATCTTGCACCACACTGTGATTATATTGTAATTTCAGCTTACCTTGGATGGATGTTGACAATTTGCCACTTCTGCAACCCACACTGACAGAGCTCCCCGGGGGAGGGCAGCTCATTGGTACCAGGGCACAAGCCAGCATTGGAGTGAGCATGCTGAAAACTCATACTTCCAGATCTTCTACACAAAACACAAGGATGTTTCTCCCCTAATTGAGTGAGTGTTAAATTATCACCAAATGTTTCTCAAATGCTCCTGGAAAGTTTTCCAACACATTCCCAGAAGGTACATCCTCCACTCTTTGGTGAAGGAGTTGGCAATTCTAGTTTACAAGCAAGTTCAGATGAGGCAACTGTGTGTATAAATCAATCGAAAATGTGTGGTTTTATGCAGGCAAAAAGTAACAGGAGTAGGAGGTATAATGTTAGTCTCTTGTTTCCCCCATTTGACTGTATAGATAGAACCACAAGATGTTTAATGTTGTTCAAAGTAAGGGAGAAGAAAGGAAGAGAAGTCCAAAACCAGTAGAACACACAGCAGCATCCTTTGGGCCACTAGCACATTGCCATACTCACAGTAACTCTTGCAATGTGAAGGCTGACTTAACTCGTCTAAGCAGAAAAGAGAACAAGTCCGATGTATCCTGATGTGATCCTGAATCTGACCTTGACTTGCTCTGTCCTTTGCACAAGCACATCTCAGCTCTGACCTTACATTTTTATCATCAAAGTGAGGATGGTGTCTACTGCAACAGAGCTGTGATAAAGTTTAGGTGCAATAAGATATATGCAAGGTATCATCTCCTCATACTGGTCTTGGTCTAGTCAATCAATACCTGCTGTTATTTTGTTATCTTATTACTTACCTTTGCTTCAAAAGCCTCTGTGTGAGCTGCATGAAGCCAAGACCCTGTGTGCTTTATCTATCCCCATGACAGGTGCTCAGAGGCACAGACAGCGAGGTAAACATCTGTTGTTCTTCCAGAGAACAGTCCCTACTTTTCTGTCCTTCTTTTGCTCCACACAGGTAAGCTTGCCTGTCTGTATCAGGTGACCTTCATACACCCTCTCCTGGGCTGATGCCCTCTGTGACTGAGCTGACTGTAGTCAAGGATCCACAGCTTTGGGCTCAGGTGCTGGAAACTTCTTTCTTGTACCTTCCAGGTGTACAGTTGAGCGTGGCACTTGCAGGTGTATCCCAGGTCCTATACAATTTAGTTACCCGAGCAACTCTGTCTCTTGTTATTCGGCAACCTTTTGGGCACCAGATCCTTTGCAAAGCTAAGGATACAGAGCTGAGCAAGACACCTGTGTTCTAGAGGCATCTAGAGTCTGCTAGGGAAAAGAGAAATTGATAGCACCGGTGCATGGTTTCTGATTCCAGGGACAGAAAACAGGCACACAGGCCAAATTTATTCCAGAAGCTTCAGATGCAGATTAATAGTGATTAACTATTGCTTTCTACTTCTTATTTGCCATGTTTTGAGTATACTACCCCCAGAAATTTATGTTTGGAGCCTTAGTTTCTTTTTTTGTGGGGGTAGAACTGGAAATTGAACTCAGACCCTTGCGTTTGCCAGGGAAGTGCTTATTCTACTGAGCCATCTCCCCAGCCCCTTAATTTCTTTCTCTTTCTTTCTTTCTTTTTTTTTTTCTCGCAGAACCGGGGATTGAACTCAGGCCCTTGTGCTTGCCAGGGAAGCACTTATTCCACTGAGCTATCTCCCCAGCCCACGGCCCCTTAATTTCTTAAAATTGCAACATTGGAAGATGGGGCCCAGTAAGAGGTATTCAGGTCATAGAGGCAGAGCCTTCATGATGGGCCTAATGACTTTCTGGAGTGAGTGAAAGTCAGCAGCCCTCAGTTAGTTACCCTATAGCAGGTTGCCATCAAGCAGATCCACACTTGCATCCTTCCCCTTCCTCGGACGTATGTCTGCCACACTCCTCTCTCTCCCATTTCCTTTCAGCTCTACCTCAAGTGTTGATCCAGTGTGAAATCCTCACCAGAAGCCAAACAGATGCTGGTGCCACATACTTAGACTTTGGAGGCTCCAGAACTGTGAGGTCAGTAAGCTGTTTTCCTTTACAATTTACACAGTTTCAGATATTTCATTATAATACAGTTATGGACAAAGACACTGGCTGCTTATATGCCGCTTAATCTACTGACATCTCTGTTGTCCACTTTCTTGTTACACTAAGTGGGATCGCTGCATCATGAGCAGCTATACCCTGGGGAGCTTGTTAGGAATGAGAAATCTCGGGCCTCCACTCCAACCCACTGAATTAGAATCCACATTTTACCAAGCTCTCTGGATGACTGGTGTGCACATTACCCAGTGCTGTGCTTTGGTCTCTCTGAAGGTTCTAGATAGGATAACTGCTGTCAGGGGCAATAATGGACACGTAACATAGATTCCTTTTCCTCTATGGTATCATTTCAGATGAGTGGTGTCTTCAGTGACCTCAGAGTCATACTACAGCCTACAAGCCACTAGTAAAAGACCTGGTGGTAAGTCTTGCCTGAGGGACAGTGCTTCTAGGGCCATCCATTATGATGTTGACCAGAGGGGAAAGAGTTTTAGGCTGAACTCCAACTACAAATTCAGTCCTCATGTCGAAGAGAATAAACTCCTGTGCTTTGCTCAAGAGCATCAGAGAAAAGGCCACCACTGAGAGACAGAAAGTATTTGCATAAACAAATACAGAACATTACCACTGGGGAAATATGTCCACTACAGAAGTGGGCAGAAATGTGGTCAGCTGGGGAAAAATCTCAGAGAAAACTGTAGTCCTTAAAAGGGATACCAGAAAGCATTTAGTGGTCAGTGGGTGAGAAAGCTTAGATCATTTCCCATCAACTCCATAAACATAGACAAATCCATTCAAGATTAGAAAATGTTAGGGATATGCATATTAGTATACCTACTGAGGCATTGCTTTACCTTTACACTAAACAAAATCAAAGATTAACACTAACCTCTAGAGTAGAGGGGGATAAGGGGCTCATATAATTTCTTAATATGAAAAATTAAAGCCTTGAAGATAGAAAACTAACAGAATTAAAACTGTACATTCAAAAACACCAATATACAATATACACATATGCACATTTTTATACACACATTCTATCACTGTTCATTAGCAAAATAAATCAATTAATGAAATTTTAAACTTTCTACACTTCGAGTTTCATGCAGTCATTAAAAAATAAATGACTGTTAACTTGCAAGGACATCTACAAAGTATTATAAAAAAAGAAGATATAGCAAAGTATGGGAAAATATATGAATTGTCTACAATAAGTGACAGTACTGATCCAAGTCCAAAGCTGGTGTGCTCATTTCTCCCCTCTTTCTACTCTAAGACACTGACCTGCAGGGAGGACACCTGCAGTAGTCCTACCTTGTGGGGCTTGGCTCAGGCCCAGCCCATCAGAGCAGGCAGAGCAGCAGCAGTAGAAGCCAGGGATTATTGAGTCTCAGAGCCCCACACCCCTCTATACAGTTCTTCCTCAGGGTCATCCCTTCAGGTTCTTCCAACCACCTCCTTTTCTTCCCTCCTTTCTTTAACTGGGGGTATAATTTCTGTTCTTCTAATTTTTAACACCCTCTCTGTCTTTTTATAAATAATCCCATTAATCAGTTCTTTTTTCATGATTTTGATTGGAAGTTGCCACTTGTTTCCTTCTTGACTAAGGCCACATCTACCCATATTTACATATGTATATTCATAATTTTATTTATTTATTATTTTTTATTTTATATATTTGGTCTAGGGTCTCACTAGGCAGCTCGGACTCATAGTGATCCTCCTGTCTCAGTCTCCCCAGCTCTGGGATTACGGGTATGCACCCCCATACCCGGTATTGTTGATCAGCTCACTATGCCCAGGGCAGGGGCAGCATGGCATATGATACTGGGGATCGAACCTGGGACCTTGTGTTTGCCTATGTAGGCACTTAGACCACTGAGCTATCTCCATGGCCCAAGTATCTGTCATTTTGTACAATGACAAAACATAGAAAGGCGTTACCTATGTATTATGTAGTATAAATGAGGCATACAGAAATGTAAAGAAAGGAGTGTGCTGAGTACAAGCATAGGTAGAATAGAGAAGAAGGAGCTGAGCAAAAAGGAAAATGAACAAATCAATGGGTATTACATCAACCAAAAGGGCTAATGCATACACTCATGCATACATGGTATATGAGTTAGCACAGTTAACCTGCTATGATTTAATTTTTGAAATGCAGTGGGCTATATGACAAAAGGGACCCACAGTACAGATTTCACAGCTACCAGGTTGCAGGAGAAGCAGACTGAAGTCTCGATCATGTAGATCTATAATGCAAACAAAATATTTGTACTGGGAAGCGAGATGCCCCGATGGAAGATGAGTTTGCTAAGCAGACTGACAGGCTTATAAAGAATAAGAACTGTTTTGTTCTGTGAGTGACTGTGTTCAAAAAGAACAAAGAGCCACACATTCTGAAATAGCTTAGAATGTATTTTAGCTGTAGGAAAGTGAGAAGGAACAAAATCATAGTTAACAACAACAACATGGTGTTATATTGGGAGAGGTTTCTATCTGTAGGACAGAACAAAGAAACGTCCACATGATATTGGTCAAACAGCACTGAACTTTAGTCCGTGATAAAAGGAAGATGTGATGAGATGAGACACCTAGGACTGGAGAGAATGGTCGCTTTGGCACAAAACCAATTTTATTAGCCAAGAATGACAAGATATATTGAAGAGGTGTCAGAGCTACGAGAAGTGTGTAAAGCCAAAGTCTGGAGTGGAGAGGCTTGCCAAAGACTGCAGGCAGGGCTCACACTGCAGAGGGAGGACGTGTCCCTTAAATCAGACCCAGCAAGACTTAGAAACACTTGCCCCTCATAACCCAAAGTAATCCCATCACGATGACCCCCAAGAGGCCAGTGGATTATGGAGTCATTTTAGAAGCCATTATTAGTTTTGCTAAAGGTCTTGAAAGGTCAGAGGGTCAACCTGGAATCCAAGTTAGTCACTGAACTAAAGGAAAGGACTGAATTTTAAAAGCAAGCAGCCCATTTCAGGGACTGTCTTGGGAAAAGATTCAATAACACACTTCTCAATAAACAGGTTGCGTGTGGAGAGCTGCGAAGGACCGCGCCTACAAGATGGCGCTGGTTTCCGCCTTCCACCCCCCGTGGGTGAGCGCTCTCTGTGCACAACAACTCCCTATATGGCCAGGGCTGCAGTCATGATTCGCTTCCGCATATGCTGGACCCATGGGCGATCCCCACGTGGCATACTGGGATTGGGCTCGGGAGTATATATTAGCCAAGGGCTGGGGGATTGGAAAAGAAGAAGCTTGCTGTAAGGGGCCTGAATAAACCGCTGAAGGAAGAGCTGTGTGTTGCATCTTCCTTGCTGGCGAGGTCGTGCGCAACAGTTGCATGACTCCATGTGAATGAACACACATAGTGGCTCACACGTGGAGGCAGTTGAAGTGGTCCACACCTTTAGTTCTGTCTTTGGCAGCAAAGGCACCAGCAACATACACTGCCAGTTGATTTGGTGTTGGATCTCAGTCCAAGAATCAAGTCAGCAACCCATAAATGAGAAGATACATCCTGTCTTTCTTCCTGGAGAACATTATTTCTGAGCACATTGATCTCTAGTGTTGAGTTACTACAAATGGGAGGTACTTATAATGCATCAGAAAGGATCTGTTGCTTACCTTAGGTTCTAGAATTGTAAAGCTATATGGAAGAATAAATACGCTATGCTCCAATCTCTTTATTTACAGATGGGGAGGCTGAGGCATTAAAGAAGACACTGTAGGGTATGTGCCCAAGATTGCTAAGTTTTGAATGTAGCGTGGCATTGCCAACGGACTCACAAGTCATATACATGAAGGAGTCTTTCCAGCATCAAGAAGGGAGGGACATTATAAATGTTATAGCACAATTACCAGTTTAGCACATTTATTAATTACAAACAGCTTCTTGGTCTCCTTCAAACACACACTCACAACTTGGCCTTTGTCACTTTAACAAAGAGTGGAGCCATTTCCAGCCTACATTTATAACTAGAGAAATGGCCTTGATTTTCAAACTAAAAAGACCATAGAGACATGTGTCAGCACACAATTTAAACAGGAAAGTACTTTTTCTCAGTCTCTATTTCTATCATCTTAATTCCCACCTCACATATCTGTGTTCAGTGCCAATAAGTGTCAAAGTGCAGAAGCCCATCCCAGAGAGCTCCTGCTGCTGGAAGTCCATTCAAAAGCAATCTCATGGGTCCTGGCTCCCTCGCTAGCTGTTGTATCATGAGCTTGGGCTGAACCCTGGAAGAGTGAGCAGTTGGAGTGACAGCCCTCTGGTTCTGCAGGGAATACAAAAGTGACTCACACAAAGAAATAAGCAGCAGTCCTTTGGAGTCAGGAAACATGGGTCTGTTCACCCTCTGACCTGCTGTCTTCACTTTACTCTGGAGGAAAGATGGGGAAAGGTTTGTTACAGTGCAGCAAGGCAGTACAAGATGAAAACCTGGAGGTCTTGAGGGCTAGCCCAGGGTGCCACAGGATGGAAGCTGAACTTTGTCGAGGATGTCATGGCAGCCTGCTTAAAAGAGTGAATTCGGTTAAAAACAGCATAAAATCCTCTAAGTGTGGGTGCTTGGGTGACTAGTTAGGCAAGACAAATTCTTTAAAGGACAGCTGCCCTGTAGGAGCCAATATGCATGGATCTGGTCAAATATTAAGATGTGGGCCTCAATCACTGAGGAATAAAATGCATTATGTTCACTCAGATACAGCAGGTACCATATAATATTAATAAATATTCCCATGCAAAGGTGGCCATCTCTCTATGAATGGAAAGTCTCAGCCTCTGGAGGAGTCTTTCCCTAGATTATGCATTCATTCTTTCTGTCTATGTGATCATCTTTATTTCCTTGTTGGTCCTACTCCATGATAGAGTGGCATTTCATGATAGAATAGTGTTCCTAGTAGGTACGCTGCATGTGTTTAGTGGCACTGGTGAGTTATGTAACATTCTATTGGGGGTGTCACAAGATTTTGGTAAAAGACATAATTCCTAAGATAGCTGATATGGGGTGGATAATCCTAAGCATTATTTAAGCATTGCTATTGCTATGGTTTAGAAGGGACATAGAAGGCTGTGAAGATTCCATGCCCCCATATTTGCCTATGGCTTTAATGATTTTAATATTTCTGTTTGTACTGAGATCATTCAATGATTTCACTATAGTTCTTAAACTTATTCTCTCTTTCTAATTTTCTCTCTCCCAGACACACACACACACACACACACACACACCCCATCATAAGTTTCCATAGCGCATTTACATAAGTGTATGAACTACATCCACAGTTCAGTCCTTACGTTAGTTCCAGAGGCCTACATGTCAGATACGATGGAGAGTGTTAGGCATATACATAAAAAAATAACTCAGCTTCTTGCCTTGGAGGAAGTGCTGGTGTAATAGTAAGTAAACATGATGATTGCCAAGCTTTGCGGGGCCCAAGAAGAGGATATAGCTGAAGTGGTATTAAAAAGGGATATTTTAGAATGGATGATTGAGACGCAAATGAGTCAGGTGAGCACCACAAGCCAGAAAAGGTCGGTGCACATGAAGGGACTTGTGTGGGTGAAGGAGCAAAGCTGTGAAAGCTCATAGCAGGTCTGCAGCTCCATAAACCTTGGATTGTATCCCATCAGATTATATCCACAGTGTCCAAAGATACAAAACAGCTGGCTACGAAAAGGAGCCCTGTAGTGACACCGTGAGGGGCCTTGTGAGCCACACAAAGATCTTGGTCACGATCCAGGAGCATGTTGTGCCAGATTTACACCTCAGAAAAGTGACATTGGCTGAAGCATTGAAGGCTCCTCTGGAAGGAGTGGGCAGGGCAGCTGCAGTGAGAGTGGTCGCAGGCAGCTGCTTGTTCGCCAGCTGTTTCACTCTTCTTCCATTACTCTCGTTGTGAAGTCTGGAACAGGAGGTGTTCACGCACAGGCAGATTTTGAACCCACCTGGCTTGGTGTGTGGACACGTGACCCAAGCATGTGGGCTTCTTCCTAGGTTCACTCTAGATGGTCGGTCATGGAAGGCATGGACTCAACTGAAATTACATCAAAGGAGTTAGGAGCTAAATAGGTAGGGGTTTAGGCCTCAAATGAGGAGCCCCGTTCAGCTACGTGCACCCTGATTGCAGATTGCTTAAAGGGAATTCAGAACATCTTTAAGGAAAGCGAGAGCAATGACACTGAAGGTCTGTAGCTCATCAACCACTGTGTCTGTGTCTAAATTCAGGGCTAATGAGAAACAGCAACCAGTGAGAAGGTAGTTCCAGCGTTCTGGGAGTTATAAAAGTGTGCCCTTTTGGGGTGTTTTTCAACCTTGAAAAGTTTTTAACCACAGCGAGGATGAGGTAAAGAAAACCGACACTTTTAACATTTTTGTATTGAACTTAAGACAATCCCACTATGTCTGGCAATTAAAGTGTTTGCAATGTTTGTAAAGTGTTTCTAATGTTTAAGAGACTCTGGCATGGTCAGCTTTGTAATTAGCCATGTGATTCCAGTTTAAATCTCTAATTAAGTGGTTGATTTCAAATGAAAGTCTTAAAGTTGAAAGTTCCAGGAGAACTTGGCTGAGTTTGTAAATAGCATTGAAAGATTTAAGGGAACTAAGAGGTCACGATATTTAAAAGTTTAATTTATTAGATTTATAAGAACTGCTTAGGTACTGGGAAAGTTTTGCTTGTTAGTCAAGTATTTGAAGTACTTAAAAAGAAAATCATATATATTACATTTATAAATGTGGTTCAGACTGTTTAAGGGAATTTAATTGCCAAAATTGTAAAGTGCCTCTTAAAAATTTATTAGATTTATAGATAGAATAATAAGATTTGTAGCTTGAACTTAAAAGCTTAAAGAAAAAATCATTACTTCAGTGTATTGAATATTTATCTTAGAAAGCAAGTAGCTACAAACATTTTTTTAATACATACAAATGCTGGACTCTACAACCTCAGAAAATGCCTACTGATTTTTTTCCCTCTGGGTTCCTTATGCATGGAGGCAAAGCAAGAGATGTCATTTCCTCTTCAGGTTTGAACTTAGAGGCTGGTGGCCCTGGGGCTGCAGGGAGAAGCAGGCTTCCTGCACTGGGACGGAAGTCTCCAGGTAAAGCAGGACACCCCTTTGGTACTAATCTACCCCATGCTTAGCTTCTATCCCGCCTTTATCATAGAGGATTTTATGCCAACTGAATTCTCTCCTTTATTTATTTTAGCTGTCAGTGATGAACCTCTACTGTTTCCAACCCAAGAATCCTACCTGTTGTGAAGACTGGAAGGAGAGACTCATATTAATCACAACTTTGAATAATATTAGACTGTGTAATTTTAAAAATACAAGAAATATATTTAGTAGTTTGGCCTTCCTAGAGATCTTTCCCCAGAGGAGGTCTTCAGCAGTCTTATTGTCTTTTGCAGCACTTTGGGTGGTTTACTCTGCTCAGGTCCTCCCAGGGGATCCAACGGAGTATTGTTGGATAGTACCTGCATCCTGAAATCAAGTTTGGAGATGACAGTGCTATTAATATTAGGAGCTTAAAGGAAGAATGAAAACAGGGTTCAGTATCATACAAAAGGAAGCTGATGTGTTGTAAGTGGCCTAGCTGGATTATCTTTTATGCAGTGCGAAGCAGTCCTAGCATGCAAGCAGCAGCAAACTGCTTGAAGCAGCCAACTTCAGCACAACTGCTATTCCCGATGGTTAAATTAAAGAAGTTCATCTCCTATGTTTGTCCTATACCTTTCTGGTTAAAAGTCTTTTGGCTAAGCACTAGCTGGGGTACTGGATCATCGGGGAATGTGTTTAACTCAAGTAGCAGGAAGCCCATCACGTAGGGGATCAGATAGACACTTTTCCTTAGGACCTAATCAAGTCCTTGGAAGGTGGCGGGTGCTGGTTTTTGCTCCATAGCATAATGATGCCAGATAAAATGTGTCTGTTGTTGCCTTGAAATTTCTTCACAGTCTGTAAATGATTGTTGCATCACTGGACAGAGAATCTACCTTTAAGTCAGGGTCAAAGAGCACATACAAGTTTTGTTGGTTTCTTTTATTAAGAAAGACTGTCATCCTCTGATCATCCAAGTTCTTCTTAGCCCAGTGTAGTGTCACATGACTGTAACTGCAAGGTATGCTAGGAAAGTCAGTGAATGCAAAAAAAAAAAAAAATCTAGAATAATTGTATAGTCATTTTATCCACAATAATCCCTCCCACCATTAACATCATCTCTAGTGATATTATCATTATGCCCTCATCAAGGAGTCCAAAACCCAAACTTGATCATGAAGAAGGGCTTTATTAAGGTGATGGCTAGACAACTGCTTGAATTTCCATGATGTCTTTCTTTACTGAAATGTTTAGTGTCCTCTGGAACTCAATTACCTGCAGTTTCCAAAATGTGCATAAGAAAAATTATTATTTTTATGTGACGATTATGGATCTTCCCCATGCACAGAGTCTGTGTAGTCTGCAAGCTATAGCTCTTTAATTTTTCTTTTTATGTAGTTGGTATAGGGTCTACAGGGTTTACAGGGTCTCACCAGTAAATTGGACTCAGGTTTCTCCTGTTTTCTGCCTCCCCCCGCACTGGGATTGCAGGTGCAAGCCACCAAGCACAGTCTCAATCGCCGGCTCAGCATGCCCTGGGGGCGGGGCCAGAACGGCATGCAGGGATGAACCCAGCCCCAGTGCTCTGCCTATATAGCTCTAAAATTTAAAGGTTGGAAGAACCTCAATTCTATGGTGAATCAAGGAAACTGCAGAGAAATTGTGGCTTTTGAACTAACACTTTGGCAAATCTTGGATGTAAAACGTATTTAAGAAATTACTTTGGGGAATTTTTAATTAGGTAGAGGCCCTGACCATGGAGAACTTTTTTGGGCAAAGCAATAATTGCAGCTGGAAAACCAACTGAATGGTTTTGGGTTTGCTTGAAACGTCAGTCCCTGCCTAGTCTTCCTAGAACTAGTGAGGTGTTCCTAATATGGGACTAGTGTGGCAAGAATGTATCTTATTCCACCCTAAACAGAATGAAGCAAAAAGGCTGATGAGCAAAGAAATGTACCCTTCTGTGCTCTCTTTGTGCAGGGCCACCATTTTATCATCACAGGTCAACACTGGACAGTAAGTCCAAAAGTTCAATCTTTGTTTCTCTTTTAGAGAAATTGTGGAGTACAGGAAATCAAAAGCTGTCAGAAAACTTTTATGTTTAAACTTCTCTATTGTTTTGGGATCGTCAGGGGGATTCTTCTTCATTGCTGAGCTCAGGGCAAGAGGTTTCACCCCACTAATTGCAAACTGGAAGCTGAGTGCTATTTATCTCACCCACCACCTCTCAGCATGTGGAGGATAAAGGGCTGCTGTCCCTAAGCAGTAACTTAATGATTAATTTCTTCATTTCTGGAATGATTTCCTGTTTTGGTCTGTATAACATAAAGGTGCTATTTATTTTCTAGTAGGATGCTTACATATACATATACATTTAGTTGGAATGTATTCGCCTTTAGTAACAGTGAATGTTCTTCCCAGAATTTATTTCCTGTACATATTAGAAATTGATATATAAAATATTCTTCCACTGACTTTTATTATGCATTGAAGAAGTCTTTGTTTTAATTTCTGATTGATGTTCAACCCAGCTAAGCCTCCGATGCTCTAAGCCACCCCCAGCTATAAGATACCCCCAGTCTACAACTTCTGGGTCACATCGTTAATATTTCATAGGATCTGAACATGCTCTAGGAGCTTATTAACCTATATAATGAGACACAGGATTTTATTCACTAAAATTCCAGGGCTGGTCCCTCTGAGATTAATAGCAGCCACAGAGTTCCCCGGGGTGTCCGTGAAGCAGGGATCAGGGGTTGGCTGTGGAGTACGTGAGTGGAATGGCTACACGGAAAAAAAAGGAGGGACAAATGTCATGGGGAGATCAGAAGCAGGGGCACAGTGGACACACAGGGAAATGTTTGCATGGAGGAGCCGAGAGAATCACACAGAAAGGATGGGTGGGGGCGGTGTGAGAACAGCTATTGTGATCTGCTTTGGCAGGAAGAGACATTACAAACCTTAAGCTGCTTCATTATGTTCAATCCTTTTTTTAAAAAAATATATATATGTATGTATTTGGTACAGCATCTCACTGTGCAGCTCAGACTCATAGTGATCTACCTATCTCAGTTTCCCCTGGGATTCCAGGCATGTGCCACCACACCCAGTTTCAGTGCCTGGCACAGTGCACGCAGGATTCCAGGGCTGGCATGACGTGCGGTACCGGGGATTGAACTCGCATCCTTGTGCTTACCAGACAGGCACTTAGGCTGCCAAGCTATCACTCCAGCCATCAATAGTATTGATAGTTAAACTCATTGAAACTTTTTTCAAGGAAATAAAATATAAACATTCCTAGTACTGAAGCTTATTAACTCATATGGATAGTACAGGCTTCATATTCCATAAAAGAACTCTGGACTTGCTCATTTTATATCTCTCCAACTCTGTACATTTGACCTGTGTCTTCCATCCCCTCCTGCCACCTTCTCCAGCCAATTATTCTCCTACACTTTTTCTGTGTATTCTTCTTTTTGTAATTACGCATTTATGTGAGATCATGCAGTCAATTTCCATCTGTGTCTTGTTTACAGGAAATTTACTAGAAGAGCAGATTGATCATGCCCATATTATAGAAAAAGGTAAATAAAGACTTGAAAAGTTAAGAATTGAGCATATCATTTAGTTGGAAGCACTGGTTGTTCAAATGAGAAAGAAAAATAGAAAGTATTTTGGGGGGCCCAAAAATTAGCTCAATGGTCATAGTAATGATTAATCAAGAGGCAAAGACCTGTGGCCAAGAAGAAAACATGAGGATTTGCAGGTTTCAGTGATATTCTAGTTGAAAACATGAAAGGTGCTTATGCAAGCTTATTTAAAATAGATAAATAAGTAACTAAGGCAATAGAATGATTCACATTATTCACCAAGACGTTCTTTCTTTTTCTTAAGAGTAGCAAAACATATTGGGGCATAGGAACAAGGAATAGGAACTGCCCCGAAAAGGCAGGAGTGACCCGAAGTGGGCTGCCTTGCCAAGGCTTTTAAGGTTAGATGAACATTCTGGAAAATGCACCAGTGGCCAGGAACTGGCCTGGAGATTGTGGAGAAATGTTTGGCTTGCACTTAGCATTCGTGCTTCTTTCTCTTGCTCTCCCTCTTCCTGTCTGTCCTTCAATTTCTGGGAAGGGTCTTTCCGTATACTGGTGCAGCCCGTGCTAAACTGTGATTTTTCTTTTTCTTTTAAAGAGAAATAACAAAACTAAAAGCAAAGCAACATAAAACAATACAAAATGTACAGAGTTTCAAAACAAGAATAGAAAATTAACAGGGGTTGCTATATTACGTACTGCTATCATCAAATTTGTTGTTCAGACCACCAGATATAAGAATACAAGATTGGTCAAACAATTAAAGATTAACTCTTCCTTTCAACAAACCTTAATTTTTTTCTTGTCCTTTTCACTCTTGATTTTTTAATTTATCTTAAAGAGAATATAATGATAACTCAATGAGAAGAAAGATTTGTACTAATAGTGTTTGGACAGGATATCATGTCTGTATCTTGTACTATGAAAAACCACTACAAAGAGAACAATATGCAGTGTATTAATTATTGAAACTGTCCTACTAATCAGTTTTGAAACTGTCTCATTGCTTTTTGTTCCTCAATAAAGTTAAAAAAAGAGAGAGTATAATGACAATTGATAAGACATTAGAAATGGTCACGTTTAGAAGAACAAGATGAAAGGTATTCAACTGTGACTCTTACACTGCACATTGCTGGCCTCAATGTAGTTGCTCAGATTATAGATATTAACACATAGAACTAGTAAAAGTAAATATTTCATATTTACTAACTCACATAGAGTTAGTAAAATTAAATATTTCAAACTGTTATTTGAAAAAAAACTGATGGAAATTAGTAGTACAATCACCCCAGCTATCCTGTAGATATACTTGAATGATTTTTGCCCTTCCTTTCTTTTCTATTTTTTCTCCTTTCCCTCATCTCCATTGTTTATTCCTTATGTTCAGCTTCTGTCTGTTTTACTATACCTACTGCAGTTTTCAGATTTTATTTATTTTTTCAGGTTCTTATACTGAAAGGTGGAGAGATAATCTGATGTTTACACATGTGGGTATGATTTATTTCACTTGTAAGTATAGCCTGTAGTTGTATCCATTTACCTATAAAAGCCTCAGTTTGTCTTTTTTATAGCTGAGTAGAACTCCATCATATAAAAATATCTCATCTTTTTTATCTGTTCCTCATATGATGAACATTTTTGTTGTTTCCAAGATTTGGCTATGACAAATTATGCTGCTATAAACATGGGTGCACATATGTTACTGTGGTATGATGTTTTCAGCTCTTTTGGAAAAAAAAATACCAAGAAGGGAAATAGCTGGGTTGAGTGGGAGCTCCAGTCCTAGTTTTTTGGGGCATTTCCACAATGCTTTCCATAGTGGTTGCACCAGTCCACACTCCCACCAACCGTGGAGAAGAGTTCCTTTTTCCCCACACCCTCTCCAACATTTGTTATTAGCTGAATTCTTTACGACAGCCATTCTTTCTGTGAACTGTGATTTATCCTGGGGACCAGGTGTACCATAGGAGGAGTGTCCTCACCATGGGACTCGCAAGCTTGGTTTCTAGTTCTAGCTGAATGATTCCGTAATTCCTCACTTCAGCTTTCTTACCTAAAAATGAAGCTATAACATACAGTTGTAAGAATTAAATGAAACACTGTCCATAAGCAATCCTTCCACAGTGCCCAGCACATAATGAGTTTAATGACTTATGCATCTGGATCTGTGGAGAATACCTAAATTACACCATCAGACTATTTTTACCCCAATCTGCCCATATGGAGTAGAAGTAAAGCATCATTTCTATTACTAATATAATTTTCTAATCAAGAGCTACCTCTGGGATCATCAATAAAAAATCCAAATTAGCACCAACACACTCATTGTCTGCCCCCTTTTAAAAATTACAAAACCAGTTAAATATTGCTGAATTTTGTACCAAGAAAGGTAAGGGGAAATTATAGGATAAAATCCCCACGACTTCCGTGCACACACCTCCAGCAGATCCACTGTGACATAATCTCTCTCTCGCTGCTATCTAGGCCAAAGGCAACATTTGCGCCTTGTAGCCCTGGAGCTCTGAGAGCACGGTGCTGGGTACATGCTGTCACCTGACAGGTGCACTTGAGACCAGGTGGCCTCTGCCCTGGGGGATGGAGAGCACAGGTGGGGAGAGGTGAAAAGGATACATTCTTGCAGCATCTTGGGCTCCACTCAGAGAGCAGGGCACATACCCTGGCCCTAGCAGCTAAAAGTTCTTGTGAAAACACTGGGTTCCGAGGCAAACTCGCCTCTCACTGCACACGTGCTTGGCAGCTCAGCATCTCTGTCTTGCCTAAGGAACATCAGGATGGAATCACCATGCAATCTCTGTAATGAATACCAAAAAGGTACCCAAAGGGCTGTACCTTGGTCTTCATCCAGAACAACAACATCTTGCTGTTAATTAAAGCTGCATAACACTCCAGGGTTTCCACCAGGGAAAGAAGTAACTGAATCCCTTTCCAGTGTCATTTCTGAAATTGATGGTGATTCCAAAAATAACCTTCAGTACTCAAAAGGCACTGCCACACGGAGTGCATAGAGGGGCTGAAAAGACATTTTATGCTACTCCCTACAACTATCAACCCACAGATTTTAAGCAGCGTGCCATTTTTCTGGGCAGAGACAAAGACAAAGGAGTCTGTCCCACCATTGTCTTTATAAACCAGAACACTGAAGCCCAAAGACTTGGCCAAGGAAGCACAGTATCATTATAAAACTAAAGTTTTCTATTGTTACATTACTTGTTTTTGTACTGAGGATCGAACTCAGGACCTTGCAGTCACCAGTCATGCACTTGTGCCACTGAGCCATCTCCGTGGCTCTATATTATGTCCTTTGATTTTACTTCCTTTAATGGAATTTGTGGGTTCTTTTGGGGACAAAGGCAAACAAATCAAACATTTTTGACTCAGACTACCTGAAATATTTTGACTGGGAAAATATTTGCAATACTCAGTTGCAAAACATAGCAGTCATGACTTCTAAAAATTGCCATATCCCAAAACTCGCTGAGACCTGGCTGCCTGGATCTATATGTTGAAAACTGCAGCTCAGATTGCCTAGCCTTAGACTTCAAGTGTCTCTTTAAAGCCAGAGATATCTGACTGTCCCAAGTGAGTGGCGGTGGGCAGGCCCATGGCTCAAGGGGACACTCACCCTCATTCCCTTGGGTAAAAGAAGAAAGACCGCTGCCGGCAGCTGCCCTCCTCCACAGAGCCACACAGGCCGCCACTGTGTAAGTGCCAACCACGAGGTGCAGGCTAGCAAACACTGCACATTCACATTTCTCTTTCAAGATGTATGTGGCTTGCATTAATATGGAAATAGATGCAGCTCTCAGGCACTTCGGAGGTTGTCAGGGCTGTTCTCATGTGACAAAGTTTTCATGTCTCTGTGCATTGTACGGTGCTCCCTTGATTTTAAAATCTGTGCTTACCTGATGTATTGTAATTATGGGATCAAAAATGACAGGATGATGCTATTCTGAAGTTAAAATGAATGATAATAACACCTTAGGTTTATATAGTGTCTTTCTACTGGAAAAGTAAAAGCCTTCCTGCATATATTATCTCATGTGTCCTCTGGGCACCTCTGAGTTGTCAGTAGCCCCATTTTACAGATGGGGCTCAGAGCAGAAGTGGTGTTATTTGTCCACCACCCCAGTAGGAAGCCTCAAAGCCCCCTTCACAGCTCAACTGCTTGAAAACTTGACAGGCCTCAACCACCACATACGGCGACCCAGATCTCCAGCTAGGAGAAGCGCTGTCCCGGGCTGATCTCTGCTGCCAGGTCTCTGATGATCAGATCGACCCTTCTGTGCCTTCTTGATGCTCTGCCCCCTTTTCCTTTCCTTTTTTAGAGGATATCCCCGTGAGCTTGCCATTTTGTTAGAATCCAGAGTCAAGGATGCCACCCCTTGCCCTATCTGTGTTCCAAGGACCACTGCCTTGTGGGAGTTGGGAGCTCAGGAGATTTCCTAAGGGAGGATACGCGATGGCTGGATGGGACAGAGAGATGATTCAGAAATACTGCTGAATACAAGGACACTGTACTAATCCTGCATTTCAGTGTCCCATACTGGTCTAGCTACCTAAGGAGGGGCATACACAGTGCAGTGTCAGAAGTCACATTGTCCATCAGGTAAACAGTTAGGAAAATTTGTTCTATGTACTGCCTTGGCAAACACACCTTTGTGATAATCTGAAGAGCTTCTATTCGAATTGTGACTCCTCCAGGTTCTCAGCTGGCAGCATGAGGAGAGTGAACTTCTGGACAGAGACAGAGGGCGAAGGAGTCTGTCCCACCATTGCCTTTATAAACCCGAACACTGAAGCCCAAAGGCTTGGCCAACCAAGCACAGTATTACCATAAAACTAAAGTTTTCTAGTCATTATATTACTTTTTTTATACTGAGGATCGAACTCAGGACCTTACAGTTGCCAGGCATGCGCTTGTGCCACTGAGCTATCTCCATGGTTCTATATTACTTCTTTTTATTTTACTTCCTTTAATGGAATTTGTGGGTTCATTTGGGGACAAAGGCAAACAAATCAAATATTTTTGACTCAGACTACCTGAAATATTTTGACTGGGAAAATATTTGCAATACTCAGTTGCAAAACATAGCAGTCATGACTTCTAAGCCCATAACTGGGTTCCTTGTCTTCCATCTTAAGTGCCAGTAGTGTCTTTTTTTTAATTGAGAAACAAATAGCAATGAGACAGTTTCAAAACTGATTAATAGGGAGTTTCAATAATTAATACATTGTACATGTTATCTTCTTAGTGGTTATCCATAGTACAAGATGCAGACAGGACATCCTATAAAACACTGTTGCTACAAATCTTTTTTCTCATTGAATTAAGTGAAGGTAGCTGTATATCTATCCTAACTATTATGTGTATACAGATACAAAACGGTCCTTCCTTTGTATCCCCTTTTTTTGTGTAGTCCTGTCGGAGATAGGTATTCCATTGGTATCTAAATACTATGGGTGCATAAATTCAGCCAAACATCTAACACAGTCCAAAAGTCCACAAAAGTAGTGGGTTATCCACAGAAGTTGTTGACTTGAACCTTTCACAGCTCAGTATATTAATATGGCTTTACTTTATATACCTCATTTTTATGCTTTTCTGCTGGATGGTTAAGATCAAGATAAAGTAAGACTTACATAACTAAAAATGCAACTTTTGTATCTGATAATGTCAGTCAAACACCCTCAGGATTTATCCTGTTAGCCTGTACTGCAGTTTGTAGATCCTTTGTCAGTGTCAGCCATGAGGATGAGTCACAGCCATTGCTTGACCAATTTGCTCTTTGTGAAAGCCTGAGAGAATGTTTTCTCTCCATGTGACTCTCCTTAGGCAGACTGTACAACATTGATCACGCATAATCTCCTTGATCAGAAAATTTGGGACACAACTGAGTTACATGATGCTACAGTATAGGTTCTCCTATTTCCTGAGTTTTCACTGACCTTGAAAGGCTAGGGCCAAAATGTTGCCTGTCCTTGCAGCCCTTCTTTTTCTCTAATGTTTGGTCTTCAGACTTAAATTGTTAATCCTCCAGAAGAGAATCTTATTATTACCCTATAACATATGCAGTTGGGTTTAACTTCACTATTTGTCTGGATATCAAACATCTTAGGCATAACATGGAACAGGTATTTTCCACCAAGTATTGACATGTTAAACTTTAAGACCCTACAGAATATGGAGAAAAAAATTTTAAATGAAAAATATTTAAAGAATATGAATAAACAATTACATATTTTTACACAGAAATTTAGAAATCTAATCATATACAACATTGTAGCAGGACTTTTTTTCCTTGTGTCTTTTCTTTTTTCATTTATTATCCTTTCAAAAAAAACATTTACTTGAGAGACAATATAGTAATAATTGGTATGTCATGACAAGAAGTACGTATTTAGAAGACATGAATGACAGGTCTTCCAAGCATGACCTTTCTATTACACATTGCTATCTTCAGTGCATTTGCTTGGTCCACAGGTATCAGCATATATAGTTTGTCAGGGTGAGAATCCTACCAATTAACTGCTAGTTTCAAAGCCAGTGGTATCTTGAGGGACCTCAAGAGTACCATGCAGTCTCCCCACCCCACAAGCCAAGCTATGTTCAAACACAGCAAGCAGATTACCCAAGATTTCAGGGGCACATTTAGGGGTGGCTGCCTCAGATGGTAGAGACTTAGAGGAGGCCCCCGTAAACCCTAAGAGGGGTTTTAGTCACTGTCCAAAGAATCTAGGGCTCTGCTCCTTAGAGGGGTAGATGTGGGCACATCCTATGGACCTCATGAACTTTTCTCTTACAGGAAAAAATGCAATTAGACAAGGACCAGAACAGGATCTTAGGCAGATGCCCTTCCAGCAGGGTGAAGGAACTGTATTGCTTAATGTATGCTTTAGAGGGTGGAAGAATGCAAAAAAAAATATATGATTACAGGAGCTGTCTTCCAAGATGTCAGTCTCGGTGTAGAAACCATACAAAGTCTGTTTCTCCCCAGCTCATCTTAATACATGGCAGAGCCAAACTGTCAGTTGCTTCCTTCATAGTCACGCTTGACTTTTTGCTTCCCACCCCAAGGTCATGTCAGGAGGGGTCCTGACAAAAACAATCTTCACGCTGTGTTTCTCATCACTTCATGCCATGATCTAAGCTGACTGGATTTTATAAGAACCTCCTAACTGATTTCCACACCGGTGCCTTTGTTTGCCACCTTTTACTTCTTCTGGTCCTCTCAGCATGCCGGCAGGATTGGGCCTCTGTGAAGCTACATGGTCTGGCCCAGTCATTTTGCTTAACACCCTGCAAGGCTTCCCAACCCACTTAAGTTGCAGGCCAAATTTAGTACTGTCCATATCCTGTGCCAGTTCCTGCTATCTTTCTTCCCATCACCACATGGCCCCCATAATGCTCCTTGAACCCGTGAACTATACGCTTACCTCAAGGACTCCTTTCCTGCCATTTTCCCTCAAGCCTAATCTTCTCAAGAAGTGTGATCATATCTTCTCTCTTTCCTTCAGATCTCTGCTTGAAATCACTTTCCAAGGGCCAGCAAGATAGCTCAGCAGACTAAGTGCTTGCTTAGGCAAATTCAAGGACCTGGGTTCATTCTTGGCACCACATGCCATGCCAGCCCGGTCTTACAGTGCGCTGAGCTGGCCACTGAAAGCGGGCCACTGAGACCTGACATAGTGGTACACACCTGTAATCCCAGGGCTAGGGAGGCTGAACACAGAGGATCACTACAAGTCCAAGCTGCATAGTGAAACCCTGTATCAAATACAAAAAAGAAAAAAAGACATCATTTTCCATACAAATGTGACTGACCCTCCCCCATCATCAAGTTCTTTCTTGCCTACCCTCTTTTTTTTATGGTACTTTGACTCTGCCAACAAAAATTATAACCACACAGTTGTTTTCATATATTTCATTCACTACATATGTATCAGAAATAAGCTCCAGGAAGGTAGGCCTAGCAACATATAAGTACCATTCTATGAACTAATCATAGAATTCCAAAACCCAGTTCAGAAATGTTTCCAGATCAAATGCAATCACAGTGGTTGCTCATTGAAAGGAATGCTTTGTACAGGAAAGCGTTACATCCACATTGGTGTGAATCTTGTATGTTGTTTATCATTGTGAACTTCATCACCTTCTCTCTCCATTGCCTTCGGGTGGCGCATCAACTGTGCCAGAGTCCAATGACCCTCATCCACGTTCTCTGGTGGCACAGTGAGCTAGAGCCTCAAGGTAGCCTGGGACTTTGGTGATCTGCCTTGCTGCTGGCCCTCCTCTGGATGATGTTTATGAGCTCTGGCTTATTTGTTCCTTTGAAATGCTATCTTTTTTAACCACTAATAAAACTAATTACCACAAACCAAACATACAACTGAAATTATTAGCGTAGCCAAATCTTGCTTTTAGTCTCCTCAAAGTCAAGCGCTGTACCTGCATGTCTGTGTAGTTCTCACTCCATGCACGTGCCCCACCCCCAGTGGCCCTCCTCCCACCTGCACAATCCGTGCATCCGGAGGCTGTGTGCAGTTACTCCTCCAGAAGTTAAAGCCACATAAAAAGGAAGCTACATTTCATTATATGGGACTACAGGGAGGGCTTCACTTGAAGGCACGTGAGCAGAGTTCGCTGCCATCCTCTCACTGTCTCACTAACTACTTAGATGAAGTCCTCATTAGTTTTATTATTACGATAGGCTGGGAATTTAGGTCACTCAGGAAGAAGAATGCAGACTGAAGCTCCATATGAATGCCTGAAATAAATATGGTTATTAGAGAATATGGTGAACACACAAACAAATCAAAGGACAAAATAAAAGTATTCATAGTTCATTGCTTGTAAGTATCCGATTGTAAACATTTTGGCTTGTGTCTTTCCTGCTTTTGATTATATTTATTGCTTTGACCCTGACTTTAGTAGTTTTAACTTTTATTTACACGAGTTACAAATTGTCATCTTCTAAGAAAATATAAATGCAGAGAATCAAAAAGAAAGGAGATCACTTATAATGAGATTGCCACTGTTGGTATTTTTGTAAATAGCTTTTCATAATTGTACCTATGTATACACTTGTGTGTGGTTATTCTACATATATATTTTGCTTCTACCAAAATAATACAACATTAAACACCCTATAAAGCTATTTATATGCTCTGGTTCATTTATTACTTTGAAATTTATTAAGTCCTACCATTAAATATTTTAAAAGAGTCATTATGATTCTTATAACTATATATTATTTCAAAGTTTTTTATCAGCATTTATTCATTTATCTATTTATTTATTTACTTATGGTACTGGGAGTCAAACTCATAGCCATGGCTTGCCAGATGGGTGCCACACTGCTGAGCTTACATCAACTATTATTGAATATGTCTAGGTTTTTTTTGTTGTTGTTTCTTTTTTAATATATGTAGTACATGGTCAACAGGGTCTCACTAATAGATCAGACTCATAGTGATTCTCCTGTTGTCAGCCTCCCAAGCACTGGGATTACAGATGTGCACCTCCACGCCCAGTCCCAATCACCGTCTCTGCGCACCCCAGGGGCAGGGCAGACACGGCATGCCTGGATCAAACCCTGGTCCCTATCCTTTATGTTTCTATTTAAAGCATTTTCAACGTTTAAAAACTGTAGATGTGGAGTGACTGAGAGAATAGACAATAATATTATTAGAGATTTGTCTTGAAGTAAAACCTCTGAGCTTCTCATGAACTTTTTCACATCTTCTTGGTGATGTCTCTCCACAAAGCATAGACATCTCCCATTGTACTTTTTCTCTTGTAGAGTTTCTACCACATATAAGGTACTTACCCTTGAATGATTCTTGCTAGTTTTCATGCCAATGTAACATTATCTCAAATATTATTTCAATTTGATAGATGACTTGATGCTTTAACACACAAGTATAGCTAAACCAACTCCCTCAACTTCCTCCATCCCTGGTGCCCTGCCACCTACTTGTGTTATTTCTTAGACCGGAAGCTCCTACTGAGTGTATGTTCATGAGCAGTATGTTTACTGGTTATATGGTACATATTTTCTTCCATCAGTATTAATGTACCCCTGAGCCATTATTGCCAGATGAAACTCTTCTCCCATTGCATAGATAATCTGCCAGATCTCACACAAGCATGAACTACTATTGAGCTCGTGACCCTTCATCTCTCTTGTCCCACAATATAAACCAATAGAAATTCCATGCAAAGAAAGCCAAAACAAGATCGCTCCTTCCAAATTCACTAACAGAACAAGGTAGAAAAATCAGCAGAAGCCACCTTGCCTGGTACCTGCATGCAGGTGAGGCGAGCTCAGATTGATATATGCGGTGTCATTTTCTGGACCATTAAAAATCCTGTCACCTCTGGAATGAAAAGCTGCAGTGATTTACCATCAGGTGACATAATACCGTGCCATCATTTAGAAAGAGAAATGAGAAGCACGAGTATTGAACCAAACATATTTTTAAAGTTTATCACCTTAAAAAATAAGATATTCTGTGCAGGAGAAAACCTGCAAATTTATTCTCACCGATCAAGTTCTTCATCTAAATCATTTTGATTTAAATGACAAACTAAGCTTTGAGGGAATAAACAAGCGAATGCGAGAAAAGCTTTTAACAATGGGGCCAAAAGAAAAACTGGTAACAAATTGCAAGCTCTTTGAGGTAGATTTTCAAGGCCATTTAAGCAATTTAGTCTTTTTTTCTGTTCTGAGGACTTCTTTCACCTCTAAACTGAGCCAGAATAAGATGTGACCAAAATGATCAATTTTTTTTCTTCTATTTCATATGAGCTTCTTTATATAGGCCAGAAGTCATGAAGCCTTAGAAATACCAGGCATCTGCTTTGGGCCCATGGAACAATTTAGAGCAAACTACACACCATGAATTCTCTTAAGATCTTTACATGGCGATACAGATGTGATCTAAGGAAGAAAGGATGCAAGTGGGCTGTGAAGATGTTCTTATCAGAACAGAGTTCATTCATATTTTTGTCATAATGAATAAGAAACATTATTTTAAAGAATAAAGATAGATGCACAAGTTCTGCAAAGAATACCTATAAATGTAGAATGGAGCAAAGATCTATCCAGACACCATGTGTAGAACTGAAGCTGCTCATGATCAGAAAAGCAGAGTCAAGACAGGGCAGCTGGTGGATACCTGTAACCCTAGCACTTGGGAGGCTGAAAACAGGAGGATCACTACAAGTCCAATCTGTGTAGTGAGATGCTAAAGACCCTGTATTAAATAGAAAGGCAGAGTCAGATCTACTTTGCCATAGCTGAAGATACACTGTTTAGGGTTAAAACTAGGTTTTTAGAGTTGGTCTTAATTACTGTTGCAGCACTGACAAATTGGACAATGCCTAGTACTGATAAGATCAGGTGCAAGGTATGTGAGGTTCTAAGAACTAACAAAACTGATGAGAGTTATGTAGCTGAAGGTTTATTAGGTGCAAGAGAAAGCAACTTCATTTATTAGACTATGATGGAAGATCTGGGGATGTGGATCAGTGGTATAGTGGTACTGTGCTTGCCTGGCATGTACAAAGTCTGAGTTCAAATCCAAGGGCCACCAAAAAAAAAAAAAAAAAAGAATAGGAAAAATAAAAGGAAGAAAGAAAAGAAAAGATGGAGAAAGCAAATTCCCTAGAAAATTCCTGCTACAATGAATAAGAGTATTATTTTATAAACAAAACCTGTACTTTTTAAGTGTCACCTCCTACTCTAGTCATAGATGTTCAAAATCTCTATGTGAAGCTGATGAATGTGCTACTTTGGAGACCATGTCTATATGAGGTGACCCTGATCTCCTGGCTCTGGCTAATTAGACAGGGACCCCTTGTCTCAGATTTGTTGTCTCAAAAACACAAAGAAATACATTATAGTCAGATAGCAGGAGACCATGGAGCCACAAGATCAGCGTTGGCCCACTGGCCAACTTGGTGCTACTGGAGCCTGTCAGATGCATTCAGTCTGTAGGAATAAGTAAGAAGCAGATGTTCTGGGAGAAAAAACAATAAGTGACTGGAGATCCCAGAGAAGTGGTGGAGAAAAAATATCGGATGACATTCTAGATTCTGAGGGTCCAGAGCTGGGGAAGCTGAGATACTCCTGTATTAAGCCCTGCTCATGCCTGCCTTTCCTATAACCTGTTCTGATCAGGTTATTTATGTCTTGAAATCAACAATTCTAAAGAAACTCAGTGAATCAGTTTCTTTTTTCCTTCTCCCTGGCTTTCTGATACCAAAACAAGGACTCACAGACGTAGGTTTTAGGGTAGTAGGTCTCTTTTATTGATTGAAATTCTTCAGACCCAGAATGGGCTGTTATTGAAGGGTGTAAATAAATTCTTTAATCCCAAGTCAACTCTCTGGAGTTGCTTCAGTTGTTTTCCTTCATTTTATACTCAGTGGTTGGAGCCATCCAGTATTTATCGTTTGTGAAACAAACGTAATTTCCAGTTGTCTACACACTATCATGTCCTTCATCATTTGACCCCAAATCCCACCAGCAATCACTTGTTCTTCACTACAAATGTTGGTGAATTGACTCTGTACTTATAAAGGTGTTTGACCTTGGACAAAGCTGTTTGACCTTTGAAATGACCCCAGATCTGGAAAGCAGTTGAAATAGGCTGTTGGCCTGTGTTTCCCCCACCCCTGCATTAGAGATAGATTCCAACCATAAGCTCAGGACTTCCCCTGTGCCTGTGTTGTCACTATTTGTTCCTGGTCATTCCTTGCTCTCCACTGTTCTTTCCTTCCAACATTGAGTGGCAGGTGCAGCCTGGTCAAGCCCAAACTGGCAGTGTGGGCTCTATGGGTAGCTTTTCAGCCAATGGTATTTCTTGCTCATCAGGGTGGTGGGCAAGCGACAAATGCTTGTGTTTGTCCCATCACAACAGCTTCTTCTATGACTGCTGCCATCATTCCTGTCCAATGCCTGGCTGTGGTTCCTTTTTCAAAAGGGAACAAATTGCTTACTGAGTGATGCTCTGTGCTCTACTCAAAAGCACACACACACACAATTACAGATGTGGGAAAGGAAGCGAAGTGGCCTCATCTGTAGATGAAAGTACAATGGAAGAAACACACGTCCAGCTTGCATTCAAGGGCATCTCTATCTTGCCGTGACCACATTACCTAGTTCTAAGGAATTAGAAAGAGCACCAAGAATGGTCATTTGGGTCACAGTCTTCAACAGATAAACCAAGCTGCTCACATGCACCCTTATAAGAGCTGCCTGGGCTGCAGAGATAGCTTGGCAGTCTAAGTGCCTGCCTGGCAGATATAAGGACCTGGGTTCAATCCCCAGTACCACGTGCTAT
>NW_004524672.1:6955932-6959770 GCF_000260255.1 Octodon degus
ACCCACATTGTCTGCCAATACTGAAGGACTTCAGCCTTGCTCTTCCCCCTGTATTAGTCACCTTTCCCATCTGTGAGACACAAGCTGTACACCCACAACTCCCTAAAATATGAGACTTTTAATTTGGCACATATTTCAGTTCAAGATCAGATGACTCCAAGACAGAACCTTTACAGCAGAGAGGTGAGGTGGAGCAAGAGTGCTCAGTTCATGGCAGCCTGGACACTGGGTGAGTGCCAAACAGAATAGGAAAGTGAAGGGCAATTCCTAGTTCCAGAAAAAATAAGCAGGAAAAAAACCCTATATCTCTCCCTAGGCTACAGACCCATGATCCATCCCAACAGGCCCAGTCTGTGCTCAACAAGTTCCCGCAGCATATCCCAAAACCAGTCAAGTGGTCCACACTCTACCCTATCTCAACACCATTCCACTTGAGATGACCTAAAAAGCTTGTAGTTTCTATGGTTATAATTTGGCCTCCTTTAATTCACTGGAATTCCAGTAGAAATTTTGCTGTTTTTTTTTTCTTCTGTTCCATCTTCTAGAGATGATTGCCTATTTTGCCTTTTTTGGAAAACACTACTGCATTCAAAAATCATGTAGGTTTATGATCACAGAAAACACTAGTAGATTGGGAATTTTAGAAAATATAAACAGAAAGTGAGTTTGAAACTTCTTCATAAACACCACAAAGGCTTATGGGAAACATTCAAGATTAGTAGAAAGTTTCAAGAACACTATTGTTAACAATTGTCCTCTTGTAGGAGAGCTAATTTTCCTATACCAATAAGATCTAATTTGTTGCACACAAGCAAGAAAAGTAACTAAAAGTCAAATGGCTTAATCTCATTACTGGCTGCCCCCACCTTCTACTAATATGATGACTTTCCCCCAGTTTGCTTCTAAATAAATAGAAAAATAATCAAATTTAAAATTAAGCAAATTGCTTTAGCCTGCCATTTAAAAAACAGTACAAATAATTTAATTAGCTGAATTTATGAGGAGTAAATGTGAGTGAACTTGAAAGTTGAATTTGTAGACCAGCAGCAATGAAATCTCTGCACCAACCCATTAAAAGAGAAAAGATAAGTAAAGGGGATTTTTCTTTTCAAAGCCTGAAAATTATAATATAAACTTTGTTCTCCTGGAATCTTAAGACAAGAGTCAACAGCATTTATTGACCTACACAGATCCATCTCTTGTGCAAGATTACCCTGATGTCCAGATAATTTTGTTGTTGGTATAGAGTGAATGCCCGCATCAAATTTAGTGTTTAGTTTTGGGGGAAGAAGGAAAATGGTAACTCGGGCCAGGGAGAGAGCTCAGTGGCACAGGCGCCTTCCTGACAAGCTCATGGTCTTGAGTTTGATTTTCAGTGAGATAAGAAAATGGCATCAAGGGCAAGACTGGAGAGCTGTTGCTATTCTTTCCATATGTGTGAGATGTCTATTCTTTGAGTGATTATCATTATGTGTTGTGTCTACAGCAGTGTTCGTCAGTTCACAGAGAACAGACCCATCATGGACCCACTTGGAGCCAGGCGATTCCCAGGCCCTGTGAGGTGCCTATCAGTGCCCTACTTCGCAGAGAAAGAAGCTGAGACTCAAGATCCTCGATGTCCCCCCAGCAAGCATCCTTCAGCTAGTAAGTGATGAAAATTACATTCATAAACACATACTTCTCTGCAAAGCTCTGCAATTAAAAGTTGCCCAACAAGTACTTATTTGAATGGTTACATTTTATTTGAAGAAATTTAGTTTCACTACTAATACAAACGACAGTAATTGATAGCTTTTACTTTCAGAAATAGATACTTTCCTGACAATCTTGGGTGTTGGTAATGAGGACAGTTACCAGTCTCATTGCACAAAAAACAGACTCAGTGACCTTAACTAACATACTTAAATCCACACATTTCTCTAAATCACACGTTTGTAAGGAGAAATGGATCTTAAATTCAAGTGTGTGTGCTCAAATCCCAGTCTCTCCTCTACCCAAAGAAAATCTAAACTGAGAATAAACAAGTAAAGTTCATCCGCTGACCTCTGATGTATAACTAGGCTTCTCTGCATGCTCATTTAGCAAAAGAAGAGAAACAACCACATAACAAAAGCATGATTACTTACTTCAAAGTAGTAATAAGAGGAAATCAATTATCTGGTAGTCTGCCTATTTGACAAGAAAGATCATAATCTGATACACTGTTGCAAGACACTTACGAATCCTTCTCCTGAGCTCTAACAACCTTGCTATCATAAATTATTCTTTTGATTTGTCACATACAACTTCTTGGTTGCAATTTCATCCCACCTTTGCTCAGTCCCCAAGGAGCACTGGCTCCTGTCCCTTATTTACAAGGAAAGTGTTAAGCCTCATTTTCTCAAGCTGCAAGGCAAAGACAGTGAGAAACAAAAACTACAGGGATCTGACAAAGCCACAAGGCAATTACTCATCCCTTGGCCAAGCATCAGCCTGAATGTTTGTGTGAGACCAGGAAAGGACAAGATGCCCTTCCTCTTGTGAAGTCTCTACTGATCACAGAGGCAGATTTCAAATAATCTGCTCCGTTTTGCTCCTCTGGGCTTGCTTGGCTTTGTAAACTGTCAGCAAAGCCTTCAAAGTGGGAAGCCAGATATTGCAAACTCCTTGGGTAGATGCTGCCCAAATCACACCTGGGAGCAGACAGGTGCAAGGAGCCAGAGCAAACGGGCGCAAACGGCGTCTTGCACTATTCCTGAACCCCCAAGCCTAAGTAGGTCTTCACATGCTTTGCAAGAGTGAAAAATCAGCTACATGAAAATTCCTTTAGAAAATGCATACTGTCAAGGTATGTGAAACTTCCCAGGTATTGCTGCCAGTAAAATGAAACCTTTCATTCTTGATTGGAGATCATTAGCATTCTGCTTTACGGCAGCCCATCTGCTGCTCTCATCTTCCACCTAAGGTATGAGGGAAACCCTGCATCCGGCCCTCGGATGGCATCAGCTGACATAACTGTGCATCATTCAGTGTCAGGGAAGTGAGGGCCGGCAGGGTGGGAGCAGGAGATAGACACATGAAATAGCAGCTGCTCCTGCAGATAGCCCCACTCACACATCCTCCACAGGACCAAGGCACGGAGTGCCTGATTTCACTTTGTCCTTCCAACAAGCCTGGTGGGTAAGCAGGATGCCCCCCCCTCATTCAATGCATTGTAGGGACAGAGCCTTGCCCATCATCGGAGTAGATGTGAAAGAAATCTTTTGAATATTTCCAAAAGAGTGAAGCAAAGTTAACCTGCAGGGACAAATTTCTTTTCTTTAATGTGTTAGAATATTCTTTAAGTGACAGCTCTACCACACAAATCACTTTTTTCCTATTACAATATTTTAGGTATATGCTGACTATATTAGCCTTCTTTTGTCCTAAAATTTCTATTCAGTGGAAAAAAGTAACACATAGGTAATCACTTAAAATGGCACATGTTATTGTGACTGATGTGAAATTGTAAATAAATACAGGACATGTCCATACAGCTGTAAAATACCAAATCTGTGTATATTTGTCACTGAGTAAATATTTGAGTGGCTACTAAGCCAGACCCATTTTAGATGACAGAGATTCATTGGCAAAAACAAAATTCCCCAACATAAAGTTTATAGAAAACAGACAATTAGAACATGTATCATTATCTGTAAATAATTTGCTCTTCTAAAATTGAAATGAAAAATGAAAGACAAAGGAATATTAAAGAATTTCAGGGGTCGGGAAGATGGCTTAGTAGAATAAGCACTTCCCTGGCAAGTGCAGAGGTCTGAGTTCAGTCCCCGGTTCTGCAAAAAAAAAAAAAAAAAAAAAA
>NW_004524672.1:6965860-6976755 GCF_000260255.1 Octodon degus
AAGAATATATGCAGTGTATTATTTGTTGAAACTGTACTTCCGATTTGATTTGAAACTGTCTCATTGCTATCTGTTTATCAATAAAACTTTGAAAAAAAAAGATTCAGGACATGTGAGAACTTGTACTGTAACGTCATGTAACTTGGTAGTGTCCTAAACTTTCTGATCAAGGAGATTATGGGGCCAAAGAGGAAAGTGATCGATGATGTAGAGTGTGTCTAAGGAGAGTCACATGGAGACAAACATTCTCTCAGACTTTCACAGAGAGCACATTGGCCAAGCAATGGCCGTGACTCATTCATATGGCTGACACAGACAAAAGATCTACAATCTGTGGTACAGGATCTCAGAATAAATCCTGAGGGGATTTCACTGACCTTATCAGACCCAAAAGCTACAACTCTTGTTGCATAGGTCCTGCTTTATCTCAGTCTTAACCATCCAGCAGAAAAGTATAAAAGTGAAATATAAGAAGTAAAGCCATGCTGTTATGTTGAGCTGTAGGGGACTCAGGTAAAAAATTTCTGACATTGCCAGTGAAGCAGAAGACCCAATACTATTATGGACTACTGGACTCTTTTAGAATAGTTTACCCAGTTAACACACCTATAATATTCAAATAATGGTACTAAACAAAAAAAGGGATACAGATGAATGTCTGTTTTGTGTCTGTGTATTCAAAGTTGTTAGGATAGATATATAGTTACATTCTCTCAATGAATAGAGGGATTTGTTCTAATGGTGTTTGTAAATAGTATATCATGTCTGCATCTTGTACAGCAAATAACCACTAGGAAGAATGTATGCAATGTGTTAATTATTGAATCTATCCTATCAATTTGGTTTGAAACTGTCTCATTGCTATTTGTTTCTTGATAAAATTATGGAAAAAAACAAAACAATGAAAAAAAAAGAATTTCATTCAAAAGAGTACAGAAAATAAGTATATAGGTGCAACTTCATTAGAGGAAGCAAAATAAGTGAGGCCATGATCTTTAAGAGGTGATTATTTTTAAAACATGAATAAAAATCATAGAAATGAAAAGAAGCTATGTGCGCTGATGAATAAGAATGAATAAATAGCATCCAACAATCCCATAATTATTTGGCATTGTTAATAACCATTTGTCAGACCCTTCGGTCTCTGCTGCTTGGTAGAACCAAAAGCAGGATGCAGAAGACACCAAAAAGTGTGTGTGTCTGTGTGTCTGTCTCTGTGTGTGTTTGTGTATCTGTGTACACATAAACTGAGTGTATACTTGGTGCTGTCCGTAGAAAGCACCTTTCAGCAGATGTTTTTCTAATGCTAATTGGCTTCTGCCAGGTTTGAACATAGTTCATTTATTTTCTAATTTGGAAGGTCATGGGTTAGAAAAAAGGAATGTAATCTGAGCAATTTCTTTTTGAACAAAAGGTGAACCCAAAGCATGGCTGTGTTGTTTCTCAATTGCTTAGAATAATCTTTGCTGTAAGTCATTTTATAAAGATTTCACTGAGCATACCTCAATTTAGAAGAATGGCCATGAGACCTTCAATTAGAACTATAATTAAATGTCATTCAGGGACTAATAGCTGAGGCTTGCAATGTTATCTGAGATGATGACAGTGGAGAAGGGATGGGGTTGCACAGTGCAGCTTCTGGTCAAAGATGCCAGCTGGTTATTATGCTCTGGTAAATTTCATGGACCAATATATTTATAGCTACTATAAACTGAAAATACAAAAGGAAGAAAAAGTAGAGAATATATGGGTCACGTGATGGGCTTTGGAGGTTGAGTTTGATATGCCTGGGAATTATTCTTTGATAATGAATGTGCCTTTTGATTTTATCCAATTAAACTTGTTTCCCACTATTGAAACCTTTTGTGAAGGCAAGAATTTTGTCAGTCAGTGCTTCCAAGAGAAACAGATTTAATGCAAGATATACAAAGATATAATAATTTAGAAGACTGGATTACAATGGCCACCCTCAGAGTCAGAGGTGGAAGAATGCAAAAGGCCTGTCTGTGGACTGAAGATCTGAAGGGTCCAGGCGAAGGCCTGGGGTCTGTGCTGGAAGGTTGAAGGGCTGGTGCCAGAGGCTGAAGGATTGGTGCTGGAAGCCAAGGCAGCGTTCAAGGTGAAGGTGAAAAGTGGAGGAGCTCTGAAGAAACAAATGGGCCCGCCTTCTTCATTTCTCTTTCCCACCATTCTGAGACAATCCTTCCTAGGGTATGTCTTCCACACCCGGTGCTATGCTGAGCCAATCTAGTTGGGCATTTCTTAAGTTGACCTAAGCAGTTAACTATCATGAGCACAAAATATAAAGCAATTCATATCTGCTGACAAAAGGTATGGATTAGGATCTTGGTCTCTGCATCATGAGGGGTTTGAGCACTCCAGTGTCCCTATCTCCATTCTGCTGGTCTGAATGTTTGTGTACTCAAAATTCGTATGTTGAAATCCTCATTCCTAAGAGGTGAGAACTTTGCCAACTGAGTAGGACATTAGGGAAGAGCCCCCAGGAATGGATTTAGTGACTTCAAATGGCTTCTAGGTCCCCTTCCACCTGTCACCACATGAAAACACAGGGAGAAGGTGCTGTCTATAAACCAGAAACTCGACCTTCTCAGCCAGTGACTCTGATGTCATCTTGATCTCAAAATTTCTAGTGTCTGGAACAGTGAGAAATCATTTTCTATAGTTTATGAGGCAACTTTATGATGTCTTGTTGTTATAGCAGCTTGAGCTACTGAGCCATCTACCAAGGTGTTTCTTGTTTTGTTTTGTTCTTTTTTTGTTTGTTTTGTTTTGTTTTGTGTGTTCTTGAGACAGAGCCTCACTATGCAGTTCAGGCTGGCCTTGAGCTCCCTTTGTAGCATAGTCTGGTCTTGAACTTGCACGGATCCTCCTGCCTCAGCCTCCTGAGTGCTAGAATTACAGATGTGCACCACCATGCCCTGCCTTCAGATAGATAACTCTTGAAATAACAAATTGCTTACTTAAGCTAGACCTAAAAAATATTTCTCTTTGAAGGCAAATTTTTGAGATAGCACTGCATCGTTTTTTCTTCTTCTAAGAATCTAAAGGTAAAACAAACATACTGGAAATAAAAACTTACCATTAGTCGATTTTTCTCTTGGATTAAAATATATATGAATACATCTTGGGCTCAACAGGGTACACTAGAGATGTGAATTAACTGCTTTTCCATTAAACTGTTTAGAAATCAAAAATGGGGATTTGTGGCAGGAAAATGATTACTGCAGTTGGGATAAACATGGTTGGAAAACTATTTGATAACATCATGCAAAGAAGCAGAAGAAAAACAATTCCACTCTAATAAAGAAGGCAGCATACAAACATTTAAGATGCTATAAGATCAGAGAAGAAATGACTTTTGTACAAACAGGGAGAACTTAGGAAGACAGAACATACCGAAGTAGAAATTCAGAAGCTCAGCTCCTACATCGTGGCATCCCAGAACCTATTGTGGCAAATCTGTCCTATGTGGCCACGCTTCAGGGTGTACAGCGTGGAATATCCTGTATTTACCAGGTAGGTGACCAGATGTCTTTGACTGTGTGTGATAATTTGGGAGAGAAAAATTAGAAGTTCAGACTGTACCATCCAAAATAGGGAAGCAGCACTTCTGACTTTAAAGGAAATTCATGGATAATTCAAGATAAGCCATCTGTGCAATAAGAAACACACATCCTACAGATGGTGAGAATTATGGAACCTATAATACTGTTAACAATAGCATCATTTTCAGATGTATCATATGACAAACATATGTAAATGTGTTCATGGCATCTGTTGTTAGGGTACCATTTTATATGTACTTAGATCTACCTCTCTCTCTATATATGTATATATATATGGTATATCAATATCTCAGACTCCCATCTCTGGTATGATGCTAGACACAGCGTAGGATACCAGGAAGTCTGCAAAAAGAGAAGCAGGAAGGAACAGAATTAGGAAGGGGCGTTAGAGTTATCTTGAGCAGGAGTACCTGCTGTGTGAAACCAATCATGCAACTGAGTTGATTTGATGCTGAGTGACATTTGAAGGAGAAAAAGAGGTAGAAGTCAACTTGTTTTGCACCTAGACCCACTTCGCTTCCACTGTCTACCTGTATAACATTTACCTTCATTCTCATTACTGTGGGACCGAAGTGATGCCAAGATAAGATGGGCCCTCCGCAGCCTTCCAGGGTAGGCATGGCAGGAGCCAGGAGCTGCCACATCTTGTGAGTTCAGTCACTTGAATGAGTTGAGGAACCCATTTTTGTTTTCTCCTTGAAGCACTGCAGTGAGGAAATTCAGAAATATTTCAAAATCATTTACTACCACCTTGTATATGGTCTCATTAAATTTGCAGGAAATGTATTTGAGAACAAGTTGTAAACTCTGCCATTATTAAAAATTACACAATGGCCAGGTGTGGTGACATACACCTCTAATCCCAGCTAGAGACCCTCAAATTTGAACCCAGGTGGTACAACTAATCTGTTTCAAAGTATAAAATTTTAAAAAAGACTGATGGTATAGCTCAGTGTGAAGCCTTGAGCTCAATCCCCAGTACTCAAAACAAAACATAAATTCAATAATACAAACTTGAAATGAAATGAATCCAATTAAAAACAAAAGTAATAAACGTCCGGATCTATTACTTCCTCATCTTATTGCAAAGCAGTGAACGGTTGTTTATTCCCTGTGGTTACTTTCACCAGTGGGACAGAGCTGGTGGGATGGGCGCTAGAAAGTGCTTTGCAACTCTCTTCCAACTCTGCATTTAGTGATTTCTCACAGAGAGCTTAAAATTGGCCACTGTATGGGTTTTAATGTACAGGAATTAGGAATTGAAGCAAGTTGGGATTGTTTTTGGGGGGGTGAAGTAGGGAAGCGTGGTTAAGTCTTCTGCAGCAAAGCTTTGACACACGTTTTGCTTTTCACTGTGCTTGTGCCTGTGCCTGTTTATTAACTCCCCTCTTCTGGAACCACATTCTGCATCTTGTAGAAGCCCACTTTTTTTCTCCCTTAGGTAGTTTTAGTGGAGGCTTCTAATTATATTCTATTCCACCTCTTGATCACTGAAACAAGAATATGATATAGATTTGGCTGACCCGATTTATTTTCCCCACCTATAGTGAACAGTTGAAAGATGAGTAGGTGACACAGGCTAAACTCATCAGAGTCCTTCCCTGAGATATTTCTGGAACAATGCTGAAGCATTGAAGCTTTCTTTCCTCTCTGAAGCAGCTAAGTTGAAATGATATTGGGCTACCGCTGACCTTGGTTACACTTACTCTAAAATCCACCTCACACCTGAGAAGTCAGTCCCCATTATAACAGTGTGAGGCCAGCCACAGCTAGCAGCACAGCTTCAGGACAGATGACAACTGGGTGACATCATCATTCTAGAAATTCAGGTGACCCATAAATCTCTCTTATCCAAGACC
This sequence comes from Octodon degus, assembly GCF_000260255.1. NCBI lineage: Eukaryota > Metazoa > Chordata > Mammalia > Rodentia > Octodontidae > Octodon > Octodon degus. Next base: position 6,971,307 of record NW_004524672.1, read on the forward strand.
TTCATGGTTTTGCTGTCACCATGGGGATTGGAGTAATAAAATGAAGTTCACTATCTTCAAGTCCAAACTGTACCAAGATGAAGCAGGAATCTAAAATTCTAGTTGATTAGTGTTTCTCCAGAAGCAATGTAAGGTGATAGAAATAGCTTTCAATCTCAGATCCTAATGACATGGTCAGTTGGTTCACTGTCTTGATGAAATTACTGAAGCTGGAACCTGCTGCACTACTTAGCAACAGGACTGGTTAATTGGAGTATGACAGGAGGAGAGCAAATAGAAATAAAGGGAAAAAAATTAAGGGAAAGATCATAAACTGGATTCTAGTCTATTAGCATATGCCTTGTGCCTCCATTTCCTTATATGAGTAATGGGGATTTAATTTTATCTTGTAGAATTACTATAAAGACCAACATTATAAAACACTTAAACAGATTGCAGCTCATATGAAGGACTTTGGCTCTTGTGTCTTTTGTTGTTCTGGAAGGAAAAAAATAGCAGAGTTTGATACAAGATGGTTTAATAAAAGCACTATTTCTGAGTTTAGCAGGATCCCAAGGGGGTCGCTACATACTCGGGGACTAGTGAGAGAGTGGAAAGCAATCAATTCCTGGAACTGAAGGTGCAGTGGAAAGAGGCAGCTGCCAGGAACTAGAAGAGAGGAGGAGATGGTTTCCTGACAGGAACTGTGACATTTAGTGAGGACACACATCTGATCAGCAGCAATTCTGGGGCAAGTGAGGTAAGAGCAAATACCATGATCTTCATGCCAGATGGGCAGTTTTAAGATTATCAGACACTTCTCTGCCCTGCCACTGTGACGTTTCCTAAATGAAGTGGTGTGACACGGCTCTTGGGCAGGGATGAAAATGCCTGTTCCTGTGCATTCCACACAGACTGTTGCGATGTGCGAGCGGTGGGTACTCCGTGCCAGTGATGTCCCTATTGCAAGCAGTGGCATCTACTGCCCAGTAGGTACAAAGGGTTGTCTTCACTTCATAATATTAGACATCATCCCCAACCACAGCTTCAGCCTTGCCAGAGATTCTGTAGGTTTGTCAGTGTCCCTTTGATCATGTTTTTCCTGAAATGTACTGGAGTGCTTTCACTTCAAATATCTTGGTCGGTATCTTATAAGAAAGCAGCTGTGAGCCACATGGCTATGCTAGGAAGGGAGGGAAAGGAGACAACTGGGATGAGGGAGAGGAGAAAAGAAAGAAAGAAGGAAGGAAGGAAAAAAGAATACACGTATTATACGTAGGATATAAGTATATGCACAGGATAGCTTGGATAATTGTACTGTTATTCTCCACTGGCCTATTGATAGGAGCAGTTAATTCTTGAATTTTTCTCTCTCCTTTTAAACTTTTTATAACTTTTTCATCAATTTTGCATGTTTACATCTGGTAATCTGAACAATTAATTTGAAGACAACAATATGCAATGTAACAACCTTAGTTGAATTCCTGTCATTTTGCTTAGTGAAGTTCTGCATAGTTTCTTTTTTTTTTCTTTTTTTCTTTTTTTTTTTTGCTATTTTTGTGTTGCCTTTAAAAAATTGTTTTAAAAAGACCTGAGAAGAAAACTTATCAAGTTGTGATAGAACATAGTGTAAAAATTTGTAATTGCACTAGTGGAGAAACTACCAGAGCCATAGGAACACACCTCAAAAATCACAGCTAGCATGACCCTTTGATACAAACACAAGCCTCAGGGGCTTCAAACTCCATGCCAGCTATGTCTTTCAAAGGAGCGATGTATTGCTTCCACTTCTGAAAAGTAACCAACCAAATAAAACTTTCCAAAAACTTAAATAACAGTGGGGGGATAACCACAAGTTAGGGTGTGAGCGCCTGTGTCACCTCCTGAGGGTCCACAGATCAGAGAGAACTGCACGCTCATCTGCCAACGTCTTGCACACCCTGCAGCTCAGAAGGAAGCAGGCCCCGCAGCTCAGATGTCTGGGCTGGAAACACAGGATGTTCCGACCTTTCCAGACAATGGAGAAGAGAGAGTGGGAAGGTTGCACAATGAACATGGTAATTTTTCCCAGAACTGGTATTTTAGCTGGAAATATTTAATTGTGGTAATACATCTGTTGAACTTCAAATGGGGAAGATAATAGAGTACAAAAGGTCATATTATTCATCATATACAATCTCTGTTCCAAAAATCACTGCTTAGAGCAAAACTGTGCTGGAAGATAGTGTGTGTCTTCTGTCTTACAAAGAGGGTAAAAACATAAATAATTTGCATTTTTGTTAAATTAGCATATCTTGGGAAAACATCTACTTATTATCATCTTTTCCTCGAGTTATCCAAATTTGAGTAAATCACCATCATAGAATACTTGGAATCATTTGCCTACTTTCTTTTTTATTAATATTTAGCACTTCCTTTTACAGCAATTTATTTTAATTAATTATTTCAGTTCGCTGGACATTGGCATCAGATTACTCTCTATTTCTCTCACCATAAATTACATTTTTCCTGTGTAATAGAGCTGGCACTAACTTGACTCTGCTTAGAGGATTTCTCTGCATACTCTAATGCCCATGGTAATCTTTTCTGTGTTTTGTGAAAAAAGAGGTGGTGGTGGTGTTAGTAATGGAACTGAGCCCTTGATGTTAAGGTGCCTCAGGAGACAGCAGGCTTGGAGGGAGGAGACACAATAGAAAGGGAGGGACAATTCACCCTGGTGGCTTCTACTCTATCCTGAGATCACACAAGCTAATAAAGGCTAGAAAAGGTAAGTAAGAAGGAGAAAAGGCACTACTAGCCATGTTCTGTCTACTGAGGTTATCTGACACTCTGTGATCTCCCCAGGATTTGTTCACCTCTGATGTTGGTCCCTGTTTGCTCTTTCTTTGACAAAAGGACGAGTTTAGGAACAACCAAACTCCCACTGGTTCTAGAGGTGCAGGTCAAAATTGAAGTGAGAAACAAAAAGACTCAGGGTGCTGGCAATGACTGGAGAGGAGTCAGAAAATACAAACCATTTAATAAAGCCTATTTGATTTAAGAGAAGCACAGAAATGGTCTCCATCTTCCTTGACTTCCTATCCAGTCTCTTTGTTTTATACACTCACAATATGGCCATTCTTTGCACAACTATACAGTAATAAGGGATAACAGTGATATGCCTCCTACTTGTACTCCTGCCCATCCAGTCCTGCTTCCTGGCATGGGCCACATCAGATGCTTGTATTTGTGGTGATACACAAAGACATAAGGATCAACTCAACATCAAGTTATAAACCAAGCATTTGCTGCCTAATGCCAGCATTTATAGTAGGTTAGCCACAATAAAATATTGTTGGATATATGAGTTCAAAGTTTTTCTTTCCTGCTTCTTATGCTGTGGTTCTGCCAAATAATTAATGTTCACAACCCAGTGTACAAAGGAACCATGGATATTTATGTAGTTGAACTGAAGTGCTTGGAAATAGTCCCTCCAAGCATTAGATGCTGTGTAAGTTGGTCCTATCCAATATGAAGGTAATACTGGAAAAGCAAGTGTTTTGTTGAGAATAGGGACTTCAAATTGCCTGGTATACTTCTAAATCAGAGTTAAAATAGACTTAGATCTCTGTGTTTTCTAACTGCATTTCCAGTATCATCAATTACAGAATTTATTTTAAGGATTTCCTATCTACATCTTGCTCTAGCTTCAAGACAAAAAATTGTGTAACATACAGGTGGGCTATGCTAGTGACTGAAGCCACGGGTGAGTAAAATTCAGTCCTAATGTTACTTGCATGCAAAAATGTGCTTTTACTTATTCATTTCCTCAAAGTACATTACCTGTGACTGCCATTAAAAGAGATACAAAGATGGATTACAGATGATCATTTCAAATGATAGATGATAGACAGATGTATCACTTTGGGTAAGTGACAGATAGGTAGATAGATTAGTATATGTTAAGTAGACAGACATAAATAGATAATCAAATGGATGAAGGAGACAAATGCAAGCATTGCTCTGCGTGTGGTCCACATGACAGGACATGGTGAGACGTACAGACTGATGTAAAGGCCAAATAGTACAATGGTTAAGGGTCCTGGTTTCAGTTCAAATCCTGCCTCATCTTCCTCCGTAACATTAGTTTCTCTGAGTACCCTGGGCATTCATTCTTCAACTGTCAAAGGGAAATAGTATTACTTGCAGTGTGCTTTTGAAAATAAGCAACTACTCTTAAAGTATGATCTGGGACTCGTGGGGTTCCTGGAATCCTTTCAGGGATTTTTTCAGGCTCAAACTACTTTTTAAAAAATAATGTCAGAATTTATTTACACTATTTCCCTTCTTTTTATTTTCCTAATATTTCTAATATATCATCTGCCTTTTCTATTTTGTGAATGTAGAGTTGGATTTTCCAGAAGCCACTTGACACATGATATCTTAACAAGTTGAGTGTAGAAGATGGAAGAATCCAGTTGTCTACGAGTCAGACAAGCATTGAAAAGATTAACAATTTAAAACAAATCACACTTCTCACTGTTATTTTGTTTTCTAAAAAAATAAATTTTCATCAAAATGTTTATGCTAACTTATTTATCATCATTTTATTTAAAATTTTTATTTGATTTATCTGACCCATTATCTTAGTTAATACAGCAAAGTATCCTACATCAACTTCTAAATATGGATATACACAACTTACATAAGCAAAAGCCCTTTTTACACCCTCCAGGAAGCAGTAAGGGACCAAAGACCCAGCAGTTGGCAAATAGTTAAAGAGGACACTGTTGATTACATATAAGAAAACCTAAAAGTAAACATTACTATTGTATAATGAGAAGTAAAATCTAGAATGTCTGTAATGGTGATTCCAGTGATGAATAAAGTGGTCAAATATGATCAAGGAACCCTGGAGAAGTTATTGCCTGAGCTGAGGTTAAAATAAATGATATATTTTATATCTCTGGCCTTAGGAGATGGCCACTAAGCTAACTTGGACACTGTCTACATTGATCACATGGCATTCATTGTGGTGGGGTAACAACTAGAAGTGTGAGACAGTGCTGGCATCGAAGTAGCTATTGTTCACCTGGAAGGACAAAATGATCACACAGTGCAACCACTCATGGTAGAGGGTCACAAAACAAGGGTTAGCATGTACAGGTGAGTGAAAAGTAGCAAAACAACCACTAACTATTGTAAGAGTCATAGAAGGTCATCACTGAAAAGACACTGTTGGATTTTTCTTTTAAGAGCAACCATTCCGTTTCACGTCAAACAAGGAATTCATGAACACATTTCCTGCATAAATATTCTAGGAATCCTAAGAATTTTTCCCATTTGAATAAAAAGTGAAATAGAGACAACTATGCTGTATATTTCACAATGCTGTATATGCTTAGATTTCTAAATTTCTGTGTAAAAATATGTAATTGTTTATTCATATTTTAAAAATATTTTTTATTTTTTATTTTTTTCTCCATATTCT
>NW_004524672.1:6976855-6978105 GCF_000260255.1 Octodon degus
AAAAAAAAAAGAATTTCACCCCAAAACTTAAAGACCCAGTCCAGAAATGGGCATCTGAGATGAACACACACTTCTCAGAGGATGAAATTAAAGAAGCAAATAAGTATATAAAAAATACTCTACATCACTAGCCATCCATGGAATGCAAATTAAAACAACATTGAGATATCATCTCACCCCAGAAAGGATGGCTATCATAAAGAAATCAACCAACAACAAATATTGGAGAGGTTGTGGGGAAATAGGAGCCCTTCTCCACTGCTGGTGGGAATGTAGACTGGTGCAACCATTATGGAAAACAGTGTGGAGACTCCTTAGAAAACTTGGACTGGAAATCCCATTCAAACCAGCTATTCCAGGGCCAGGGAAATGGCTCAGTAGAATAAGCACTTGCCTGGCAAGTGCAAGGGCCTGAGTTCAATGCCCAGTTCCGAAAAAAAAAAAAAAGGATACCCTCACACCAGGTATTCCACTACTGGGAATTTTCCCAGAGGATCTGAAAACATTATATCATAGGGATATATGTATGCCTATGTTTATAGCAGCATAATTTGTGATAGCTAAATCTTGGAAACAACCAAGATGCCCATCACCTGAGGAATGGTTGAAAAATATGTGGTATTTTTACACAATGAAGTATTATTCAGCTATAAAGAATGATAAACTTGAAGCCCTTATATTGAAGTGGATGCCACTTGAAGATATACTTATAAGTGAAATAAAATAGACACACATGTATAAATATCATATAGTTTCCCTAGTATAAGAACTCAAAAGAAGAAATTCAAATAGAAAGGTATAATACAAGTAAAAGCAAAGCAAGAACTTGTCGACTGACTAATTAAGAGAGGGAAAGGAGAAGAGCTAGGAAACAGGACAGTAACAAGCCATACAGTTATATCTAGAAAATGGGCAAGACAATGATCCTGAGAATCTTTAGAAGATTTTTGAATATAGAAGTTAAATGAAAAGATTCTCACTCTGATTAACTATATATACTGACATGTGTGAACTAAACAACTGCACTGAAGATGGCAATTTGTAATAGTAGATTAATGCTTGGAGCGCCTGTCACTCTGGTCTTCTGAATACACGCTGCTTGTCATGACATGCCAGTTGCTGCTGTGCTGTCTCTCGGGTAGATAATTGTTCAAAATGAAGGGGGTGGTGAATGAAAGCAGGAGACAGGAAAAGGAATGTTGTGGGACTGTCCTGCTTCAAGGTTGTATATGGTTAGATTTCTGGACTTA
>NW_004524672.1:6982321-6983618 GCF_000260255.1 Octodon degus
TTTATTTTTTTCTCCATATTCTGTAGAGATTTAAAGTTTACATATCAATACTAGATGGAAAATACCTGTTCCATGTTATGCCTAAGATGATTGATAGTCAGACAAATTGTGAGGTTAAACCCAACGGCATATGTTGTAGGATAATAATAAGCTTCTCTTCTGAGGGTTAACAACCTAAATTTGCAGACCAAAAATTAGAAAAATAGAAAGGCTGCAAGGACAGTCAACATTTTGACCCTAACCTTTCAAGATCAGTGAAGTCTCAGGACATAGGAGAACCTATAATGCAACATCATGTAACTCAGTTGTGTCCCAAATTTTCTGATCAAGGAGATTATAGGGCCACACAGCAAAGTGATTGATGATGTACAGTGTGGCTAAGGAGAGTCACATAGAGAGAGCAAATTCTCTCAGGCTTTCACAGAGAGCAAATTGATCAAGCAATCGCTGTGACTCATCCACATGGCTGACACTGACAAAAGATACACAAATTGCGGTACAGGGTTACAGGATAAATCCTGAGGGTGCTTGACTTACCTTATCAGATACAAAAGTCACATTTCTTGTTATATAGGTCTTGCTTTATCTTAGTCTTAACCATCCAGCAGAAAAGTATAAAAATGAGGTATAAAAAGCAAAGCCATATTGATATGCTGAGCTGTGAAAGGCTCAAGTCGACAACTTCTGATATTGCCAGTCCTAAGGATAACCCACTACTATTATGGACTAGTGGACTATATTGGATTATTTCGCTGAATTCATGCACCTAAAATATTTAAATGGCAATGGAATACCCATCTCTAGCAAAACTAAACAAAAAAGGGGATATACATTTTGTGTCTGTATATGCAAAGTAGTTAGGATAGATATACAGATACTTTCTCTTAATTTAATGTGAAGATTTGTACTAATCATATTTGGACAGGATATCATGTCTACATCTTATACTATGGATAACCACTAAGAAGATAACAATGTATAATATAGTAATTGTTGAAACTGTCCTATTGATCAGTTTTGAAACTATCTCATTGTTATCTGTTCTCAATAAAATTTAAAAAAAAAAAAAGAAAAAAGAGAGACTTCAACTTTCTACCCACTCATGCTCTTCTATCCCAAGATTATTGCCATGAACAATTTGATAAATAGCTCTCCACACCTTTTGTGATGCATTAAATAGAACAAAATTAAAATTTGTAGCACTTATCACAGACCATGCACCACTTAAACCTTTTCAACCAGATTCAACATTTTCATTTTCTTTTTAATTTATGTATTTGGTACAGGGTCTCACTAC
>NW_004524672.1:6983718-6985614 GCF_000260255.1 Octodon degus
ATTAAATAGAACAAAATTAAAATTTGTAGCACTTATCACAGACCATGCACCACTTAAACCTTTTCAACCAGATTCAACATTTTCATTTTCTTTTTAATTTATGTATTTGGTACAGGGTCTCACTACATAGCTCAGACTCATAATGATCCTCCTGTTTTCAGCCTCCCCAGCCCTGGGATAATAGACGTGAATCACCAAACCTTGTTTTGATGGCTGCTCAGCACACCCGGAGGTGAGGCCGACATGGTATGTGTTTCCGGGGGTTGAACCCTGGTCCCTGCACTTGCTGAAGCAGGCGCTTAGTCCCAGATCAACTCATAATCTTCAAAAATATTCCAAAAAGTAATTTACCATTGTTTCCCCACTTTTATTGTTGGGATTAGGGAACCTGAGAAATAGGCTAAACAACTTGCCCACATTCTCAGTGTTACTGAGTGAAATTATGCTTCATTTAGATAAATAAATAGATAGAGGGGCAAATGTACAGACAGAAAGGTAAATATGAACATTTCATGTTTTTACATTTTTGTTTTATTTAATTCTATTGTATTGCACATATTGCTGACTTTTTTTTCACTTATCAGTAGATATTTTATGTGCAAGGTCAGCAATCTTTGAAAATATGTGTGTTATTGTGGGAAAACACATTTCAGTTTTCTCTAACCACACCCCAAGTCCTAGTGCATTCAGGCTGTTAAATAAAACCCCAAGGCTGGCAAGATAGCTCAGCAGACTAAGCACCTGCTTAGGCAGTGCAGGGGCCGGGGTTTGATTCCTGGCACCACACCGGCCCCAGCCTAGGTCACCTGGAGCTGGCAACTGAGTCTGGCATGGTGGGGTGTGCCTGTAATCCCAGCACTGGGGAGGTTGAAAATAGGAGGATCCCTATGAGTTGGAACTGCATAGTGAGACTTAGAGGAAAAACCAAACCACAAAACCAACCAATCAAACAAAAAAAGTACCATAACTGAGTATCTTATAAATAAATAATTCATTTCTCTTGCTTCTGGAGGTAGGAAGTCTCATGGTGAGTATGCGATGAATGTCCCCCTGCTGCCTGGTGAATGACAACTTCCTGCTGCATTTCCACAAGGTGGCAGGAGCTATGTCTCTCTCTGGAGTCTTCTTTATCAGAGAACTAAACCCAGTCATAAAAGCTCTACCTTTGTGACCCAGTGGATTTCCAAAGCCCCCACATCTGAATATCACCACCTTGGAGGTTAGGATTTCAGTGTGAATGCTGGAAGGAGACAAACATTTGGACCATAGCATGCATCTAATTGTCTCTGTAAGCATTATAACATCGGGGCTTACCCTCTCTAATTGACAAAACAGTAAATTCTCCATGATCAAACTTTACGTGCCCATTTCCTTTCCCCCACTACACCCTGTCTTAGGTCTGTCTTTGTTTCTCTGCTAGCTGCAACTGAAGAGGGGACCCACCAATAGTGGAAGTAAGTCAGAGAGCACAAGCTACACGACCCACCCAGGAAGGTGGCTGCTGGCCACTCAGAAGTCAGCATGAGTTGGTAATCAAAGCTTGCCCATGACACTTAGGGTACACCTGGAGACAGGTAGCTGGGGCTGAGAGCTTTTTATGGAGTCTGAATCCTTGAAGATCATCCCTAAGTGAAGGGGTATGAGTTCACTGTCTTCTATGGGCTTTCAGTGCAGAGGAAAATATGACTGGGAGAAAATTGAAACTTTTCTGCTATGAAGCTTTATGGAATAAAAATTTACACTATCCATGTGGTGTGGGACCACCAAACAAGAATTAATTAGCATAGATATGAATCTAGGATCCCTGGAGATCCAGGCAACACTGCTTTAAAAAATACCAAAAAACAAAAATACTTTATTGATCTGTTTCCATAATCCAGAAATAAACCTGTGGGC
>NW_004524672.1:6986304-6988186 GCF_000260255.1 Octodon degus
GCCAAGCAAAGGTATGTCATATGCAGCATTCATGTGTCCCATGGTTCGCAAAGGTCCAGTTCCTAAAGGAACGACTTACGGCAAGCCTGTCCATCAAGGAGTTAACTCTTGAAGCTTGCACGAAGTCTTCAGTCTGTGGCTAAGGAGCAGTTGGATGCCACTGTGGGGCTCCTAGAGTTCTAAATTCTTGTGGGTTGGTGATGATTCCACATACAAATTCTTTGAGGTTGTCCTTACTGATCCATTCCACAAAGCCATTAGAAGAAATCCTGACACCCAGTGGATCACCAAACCAGTCCACAAGCACTTGGAGATGCATGGGCTGACATCCACAGGCCGCAAGAGTGTGTGGCCTTGGAAAGGGCCCTAAGTTCCACCACACTATTGGTGGTTCTGGTCATGTAGCTTGGAGAAGGCACACTACTTTCTAGCTCCACAGTTACCAGTAATAATCTTAGTGATATTTGTAAAATTCATAACCTAATAAACAATTTAGGACAATTCATCTGCTTAAAGGTGTTATTTGTTAAGTGGTCGATTGATTATTTCATATTTTTGTTAAATGAAGTTAAAAGCACAATAATGTTTGAAGACTATAAGTGATGGTGTATCTTTGTTTCTAACAAGATAAGCTTCTTTGTCTTTGCTTTATCTTATTAGGGGGTTATATGTCAGTGTTTTAAACATGCTGTGTGGTACAATACCTGTAAAATTAATTCTGTAAAAGAGAAATTACAAAACGAGCCCTGTAAATCTGTCCACGTAATGAAACCTATAGCTTTATAGGGGTAATGCAATACTCTGCTGGTTTGAAGTGGCTGGGTTTTCTCGGAGTTTGACAAATGCAAACTTAAAATCAGAGAATCTTGTGCTATGGTCATATGTAGCACAGGTTAGAGCTTTTATCAAATTTAATTCAGAGTTCTTGCTTGTACAACTGATGCATTTAGAAGTGTTCAAATTATTTGACTCCATGAAGTTGTGTATTTGATGCACAGTAGTCAGCAGTGATGGTTAGACTGTGTGTTTTAAAGTTGATGGATATTAAATGAATATTTGGTAAACTAAAAAAATGTAGATTACCATGTTCAGTAAAAGAGTGATGTCATACTTATGAGAGTGTCATACTTTGGGGGAGTTGAAAAACTTATATTGAGTTATAAGCACCAAAGATATATTATACTATATATGTGTGTTATTAATATTTCATTGGGGGTAATTAGAAAAAAATATTAAAGGTCTCCTGGGGGTGATGATAATATTAATACCAATGATGATGACAAGAGGTAGAAAGACATTGTTCTAGATGAATTTTGGAATTAGCTTGTCAATTCCTACTGATGATTTTTGCAAAAGAAGACCCTAGAGACCCGAAAGATGATGTGATTTGACCTAGGTTGCATTGCAAATGAAGAGCAGATCTGGGACGAACACCCACTCCTGACTCTCAGCTCTGGATTCTTTTCACTGTGCTGCCTGTTCTGCTGTACGCTGGTGCTGCGCATAGAACATCTCTCCTAGGCACACACTTATACCACTGAGCTGTCTGCCCAGCTGTTTCTATCTTTTTGTTTGTTTTACTATTTGTTATTATCTTTTTAAAAATAAAATACAAATCACAGGATCATCTCAAATACAGTCTCTCCTAGCTCTTTCAGCAGCTGCTGCATGTTGGGCAGCTGTGCATACCTGCCGCCTAGAACCTTCTCACGGTCCTGGAAGCCTGTTCCTCAATCTGCCAGGCTATGTCCATCTTCTGAGCTAGTTCTTCGTTTCCCAGATTTCTTTCTTTTTTAGAGCCTGATTTGCCTTTGAAAGAATCCCTGGGGCCTTTTGGAAAAATTAGAGAGAAGAACCCCATCCGGAGGTCCAGGAGGTTGGG
>NW_004524672.1:6989216-6990637 GCF_000260255.1 Octodon degus
TTACTTCTTTTTGTTTGTTTTTGTTTTTGTATTTTTGAGAAAGGGTCTCCTGTGCAGTTCAGGTTATCTTTGAGCTCACTTTGTAGCTCAGAATGGTCTCAAACTCACAAGAATCGTCCTGCTTCAGCCTCGTGAGTTCTGGGATTACAGATGTGCACCACCACTCCCAGCCACTCAGTCAGTTTTTTGTGTATGGCATATCTTAAAACGTTCAATATATGCCCGACCTACACTCCAGATAGTATGTAAACAAACTGCCTGAGTGACCATTACTGTAAACTATTAAAGGATTAATTACATATTCAAAGATTCTTATTCCAAATAAGATCATAGTCACCAGTTCTGGGAATTAGGCTGTGGACAAAAACTGGGAGTAGGGGTACATCTCAAACTCTAGTTGCTTTATTCCGGTAATCAGCCAGGGAGCAAGGAAAAATAATTTCCTGGATACTGTTGGAACCCCTCATTAGATTTTGGGGTTAACAACCCTCCTGTCTCTGTCTCTCACTTTGGCTAGAGGCGGATGTTGAATGCAAGGACATAATGACCATAGACTGTGGTCTGTACATATTGACCTAGCATAGGAGCTAGTAGTAGCCTCTTTTACTCTTGAAGTTATCTTATTTGTGATCAATTCTGTGAAGCATACTTTTTAGGGTTTGGCCAATGTTCAGCAAGTCTTGGAGGTAGGTGTCTAATACCATCCTTCATCATCTTTGGGCCTTTGGAACCCAAATATCTAGGAGATAAAGCAAAAAAGTTTTATTTAATGTACAATTGCATTTGTTATTAATATTCATTTCCTTAAAATGAGCACCTCGGAGTTTTGGAGTCATATAACCATGTAATGAGTATGTGTCATGAGGGAGAGAGAGGAGTGAGGAGTGAATATTTCAATGATTGCATTTTTAAGGAGCAAAGCTGAAAAGATCTGATCTGAAAATATGCCATAAATTATGAGTAAGAGCCATCACCCCAGAATTCCTTTAAGTATGGGATTATAAAAATGTTTCTCAGTGTTCAAACCCAAAGAGAAAGGATAAGATATTTAGGGCCCTACCGAATTCGATAGCCCTCATGGAAACTTACGCTGAGTACCAGAAGGCTTGCAGGTAGGGGCAGGAGCAATCCCAATAGACCAAGGATCAGAACATGTCAACCAAAGCCATAATCCATGGAAAACAATGGCTTCGTAGATCAAATTAATTAATTCCACCCATGAAGATGATTCAGAACTTTGTCAATATTCAATATAGAGGAACAGACCCAGGTGAGGGGAAAATGACTCTTGTGGGCGTTTCCCAACACAGGGCTCTTTGTTTTCACTAGTTGTTAACTATTTCAAATTCGTATATCAACCTTTACTTCAGTATCTGCTCTATTGAAATCGCTAAAGAAAAGACTGGCTCTGTAGGTCTCAG
>NW_004524672.1:7015481-7020645 GCF_000260255.1 Octodon degus
ATTTTTAGCTTTACTGTCACAGCTTTATGCACTGCCTTCTTAGGATATGCTGTCTGACCTCCCAGGACTTTTGAGTCTGAGAGGAAGCTTCTGTATTCTGATGGTTCTTGTGTTCACTATGCCTGAAAACACATCATCATGTGGATAGTGCCAATAGGCACCACTGGCTCAAGCAGTGGTCCTCTTCCCTTTGGACCATGGCCACCGCTGCTTCCAGGACATAAAAGGTGGTACTTGGGCAAATACTTGGGCAACTCAGAATGAATAGAGTACCCTGGGGCTCTCTTCTTGAGTCAAAGCCTCTCAAAAGAACTTACTCTTTAAAACCCATGGGCCTACAGAAGTGTAGGGTCTGACCAACTTCTAATACACCTTCAAGCCACTTTTCTTATTATCTTGGTGCAAAATATTTAGGTTTTTTTGGGGGGGGGGATTAATGCTAATCATTTTAGCAACAAAACTCTCCTTGGCCCCAATTTTACAAACTCTTTCCTTCTGGGCATCAGCAAGTTTTTCCTTATATTTTGGCTTTGTATTTGCTCTTGATTCTCGCTCTAGTCTAGCTAAAAGTATCCAACAATACCCATGTTACAGCCTCAATTTTGGATTGCCTTCCATTTCTTCTGTCAGATCAGTTAGGCTGCCATCTTTAAATTCAGTCTCAAAGTCTTAAGACATAGTTAGAACAGAAAATTCTTTGTCAGAATAAAACATGCATGGCTTCCATCCAGTTTAGTTTCCAATATAGTTCTAATTCCCATCTGAAACCTCATGAGCCTGGCCTTTGATGTCCACATTCCTATCAGCATTCTAGTCTTTTGAATTCTGACTGGTATTACTCACCAAGCCCTATTTGCAGCCTTCTGGAGTTTCTAATGCATACTTCTCCAAATATTTCCCAATTCTTTCCACAAACAAACCCTAAAGGCTTCTAAACCACATAGTCAGGTACAATCACAGCAATGGTGCCATTCCTAGAATCATTTTTTTTGTATTAGTCAGCTTTTCCGTTGCTAGAATAAAGTACCTAATACCTACAACTTATTTGAGCAGAATATTTTTGCTCACAGTTTCTGTAGTCAGCTGGCCAGCAAGAAGAAACAGTAGAAGGTCCAAAGAGAGGAAAGCTACTCATCTCCTGACAGTCAGAAAACAGAGAGAGAAGGAAGGTGCCAAGGATGAAATACACTTTTGGGGGTCATGCTCCTAATGACCCAACTCTTCTGAGAAGGCCTGGTTCAGGAGATTGTGAAGACATCTAAAATCTAAATCAGTAAAATGGTCATGATTAGGAGACTGAGGAGACTTAGTATTGCTTAACGAATCTCCGATGCTTTAAGAGGTTGTCTAGATGTTTTTTACTTCTGTGACAGAGATGCAAGACAGAAAATGAAACCATTGATACCTGCTAAAGCCTGTTTGAAAGTTGTTCCATTTTATTGGCCTCAAAAGATCATATAACCAAGAAGAGGAAGGATGACAAAGTCCCATGGCTGATGGTACTGACATAAGGAAAGGTAAAAAGTTGGAACCAGCAAATATTTCAAATTTTTCATACTTAAAAGTTTATATAAGGGCCAGCCAGATAGCTCAGTGGACTAAAGTGCCTGCTTAGGCAGATGCAGAGACTGAGGATAGATCCCCAGCCTGCTGTACCAGCCCTATCCCTGGGGTACACTGAGACAGCGACTGAGACAGGGTGTGTTTGTGTGTACCTATAACCCCAGCACTTGGGAGGCTGAAAACAGGAAGATCACTATGAGTCCGAGCTATGTATTGAGACCCTATAGACCCTGTAGACTCTGTACTAAATACAGAGAAAAAAAAAAGGCTGTGCAGAGTGCATGTATGGTCTTAAAGAGCGAAAATAAAAACAACAGTAATAATATCTAGATTTATTGTTGTTACCAGCTAACAGGTTTGCTCTCTGAAGAGATCATAGTTACAATATAATGCCTCTAATTTTACATTGAAGTTGAATAAATTATTTAATTATATGCCATATCTCATTTTAATTAATGTAAGAAAATCCATAGTGAATGTGCTAAAAGATATAGTTGTGAAAATATTTTTAGGTTGATTTAAAACAGCAAAACACAAATAAATAGAAAGCCATAAAACAATATAAAATGTCCCAATATAAAGGAATAGTTCAATAAATTAGATATATAATAAGATGCCTTTGCAGGGCTGGGGAGATAGCTCAGTAGAATAAGCACTTGCCTAGCAAGCACAAGGCCCTGAGTTCAATCCCCAGTACTCCCTCCTCCAAAAAAACAAAAAAATGCCTTGGTATGTTATATAATAATAAAGATAAGGTTGTCAAAGTATATTTGATTTTGTGTAATATAACCTCTTTTTATAAAACTACTTACATTATTGTTTAGATTCATGGAAATATACTTAAACATTCATAATTTTCCTTAAGTGGTCATTTTTATAATAAAATTTTAAGGCAGTTTTATATACACAAAGATATTAAGTGACAATGTCTATCTGTTATAGAACCATTCAGAATAATTTCACTGCTTTGTAAACTTCTCTGCTTATATACCACTCCCCTTTGTAGCAACCATTGATCTTCTTCCTGTTATCATTGTTTTAATTTGGCTTATTCTTTCTATATTGTTCACAATCAAAATTTTAAGAAAGACCACCTTCATGAAATCTAAAGATTATTTGGCGTACTTTTTGAAGATTTATGTGGTAGAATCTAAGACTCACTGAAGTAGAAAAAGTCATTAGCTGTACCTATAAGTGCATAATTGATTTGCATGTTTAAATTATTGCTGTTGATAATGATAACAAATTCAGAGTTGCTGCTTACTTACGTTAATTTGTTAGAAGCTGCCTGAAGTTAAGTATTCCGGTCAGTTGCCTGTAACCATATTTTAAACCATGAGGCATGCTAAAGTGATCCAAACTTGGATTTTTTCCAAAGCCATGTTTCCCTTAAGGCAAGATGAGATATAGACCTTGACTAGAACTAAAAGCATCTGGTGGTAGTAGAGGAGGAAATATCTACAGTGGAGAAAATTTGCAAACATCAAGTCAAGTTGGTCAGGAAAAGAGGATAGGCTTACAAAATTAATTGGATGTGTGTTACTTTTCACAAAATAATTCAGATGTGTTATATATATTGACCAACTCCCCACAAAGAATATAATCATTGTGCACTATACATACGTACTGATAGCAGTTTAAAAAGACAAAAGAAGACTAGAGCTATTAAGTGTGCAATGCTTTTTTATTTGGCTATTGTGAAAGCAATACAAATGCCGATCATTTTTGGTTTGTTGGCTTGTCCTTGTATAGACAATATGGCACAAACATTCTAGAGCCTTCTTGTAATGACTGGAAGGATGCTGATGATGGAGAAGTTCTACAATTGAGAATTGCAGGAGAGATGAGGCAAGAAGTAAACTCGCATTCAGAATAAGCACACAGATTTGGATCAGTAAATTGGGAAGTATCACTTCACCTAACTCCCCAGTGTCAATAGGAAAACTCAATATAATGAGGACTCGATGTAATACACCTAAATAAAATGTAAAATGTTGTATAATATAGGCAAATGGGTTTGTGTATCAAGCAAATGCTTCAATTTATAGCAATTCCATAGGTAATGAATTGCTTATTTTCTGTACCTAAATGTGAATTGTTGACTATCTTTTAGTCATTGAAAATAATTTTAATAGCATAAGTTGACATCGTTGTTAAATGTTTAGTTTGCATGTGTTGTAATAAAGATTGTTTATCTTCATTATAAAAGAGAAAAATAAGTATGCATTTTGAAATGTTAAAATTCAAGGCAAATGATTGTTCATTTTGAAAGATATTGAAATATTATGTGACTCATCCACATGGATGACACTGACAGAGGTTCTACAGTCTGAGGTACAGGATCTAGAATAAATCCTGAGGGGATTTCACTGCCCTGTCAGACCCAAAAAAAAAAAAAAAAAAGGAAAAAAAACAAGTTCAAATGTCAATAAACATAATGTAAAAGTTAAAAAAAAAGAAATATTATGTGGTTAGCTCTTCATTTATCACTGATTTTATGTATGTCCAGTCGGAAGAAATTTGTGGGAACACAAGTCCATGGTTTTAAAAGCAAATTCTTTACTTACAACTTTGCTGTTGTATCTGCTTTCCCTGACTTGAACAAGTATAGGGATCATGCCAGATCTCAATTTTCTCACTGACAAAAAAAAATACAGTATGTGTCTGCAATGTTCTTTTAAATTTTTTCAGAGAAAAGTATTTTTAATTAGAGGCACATAAAAAGATACTGCTTATGATACAGCTACTATTAAATATTTTCCCATCTAAATTAAGAACAAGCAACTTCTTAAATACATCTGAGAAATTAAATCATTTTTCAGATTTATAAGGGTTCTAGAACTGAAATTTACCTTTCTCCACTGACTCACTCATTTGTCCATATTTATATCAACACAGTGGGCACCTACCATCTGCTTGGTTCTGTTTTTGGTAATGTTGACCAAAAATAGTAGAGGCAGAAGAGAGCATTGCTTCATGAATTGAACAATTTGAAAGGGAAAAACGTGTCATAGACAATTTAATTAATTTCAGATAGTTTTAAGTGTTGAAAGAAAATCAGATTAACGTAACAGAACATTGTCTGAACAATATTGACCAGAAAGGTATCCAAATAGATGTTGCCAGAAGAGATGCTGTAACTGAGCCCTAAGCAGGAATCCACCACTCAAGAAGGTGTACATTTTAGATAAGCATTTTAGACACAGGCAAAGGCCAATGTTAAGCCCCTGAGGCTGGAAGTAGCCTCGGAAAGTACCAAAGAGTTCACCTTCATGGGCTTAAATTCTAGGAAAAATTGGAGTGGGGCGTGGTAGATTCGGAGCTCTGAGATGATAACGTGACAGGAGACAACTGAAGGGTTTTAAACAACAAGGATGAAGTGAGTGCCATACAACAATCCCATAGAACATGCATCACATTTATTTTAGAAAAGACTAGGAAAAGGTATCTTCCCCACAGTTTGGTAAAATCAAGCTGATTCCACAGTATTTAAAAAGTAATTTATCGAGACCCAGTCCTAGCCCAGGCCCAGTGAGTGTGTGGACAGCTTCCTGCTACCCTGCACCGGCGGGACCACTCCCAGCCCAGGGGCAGCGTGGGC
>NW_004524672.1:7027895-7041084 GCF_000260255.1 Octodon degus
TGTTCAGCTGTGTTCATACAGATTATGCAACCTCAGGATCTGCCACCGTTGATTCCTGTCAAGATGAGCAGAGCTATCTTTGCACTGCATGGTTGCTATCCATTTAATTCTACACTATTCGCCGTGGTAGTAAGGGGAAGTTTCAATAAGCAATAGCTCTGCTCAACAAATTTCCTGTTGATCAGTTTTTCATTGTGACACACCAGAGAATTGTTTAGTTGAAGACAAATGTGATTAATGGCAGGGCTTTCTGTTTAATGAAATGCAATTATAATTTCATTTTGTCTCTACCTGAAGTCTTCTCTAGTGCAGAGCCATAATCTGCCAGGACTGCAATTGTTAGGCCTTCATTTAGGGCATATTTTTCATATTATTAAAGTTAATCAAATATACTTCAATGAGAATTTGGAGAGGCCGGGGAGATGACTCAATAGAATAAGCACTTGCCTTGCAAGCGCAAGCGCCTGAGTTCAATCCCTGGTTCTGCAAAAATAAAAAAAAATTAAAAAAGAAAAATTTGGATTTGGAAGAACATGTGAAGAGTTTCTGAGAACTATGTATATTTAATATCTTGACCTAAGTGGAAATTACATTGCATTCACATTTTAATTACTTATCAGGCCATATATATGTTTCATATTATATATATATATATATATATATATATATATATATATATATATAGTTGAATTTTTAGAATGTGATTCAGGCCCATGTGGAAGTGTATAGTGTACCTAAGACAATGAACACATACGAAAAATGTTTTCTGTTTCTCTCATTCAAATCAAGCTTTTTTAAAAAATTCTAAATCTGTTGATTGTTTCATCTTTCAGTGACCTCTCACCTCAGGCAGCTGGAATCTGTGTCAGAGACTTTTCCTTCCATGAATAATTCCATTCATTCTTCTGTTTACTATTATTTTGTCTGAGTTCTTTTTCTTCTTCCAAGTTAAAGTCATAAACATATTAAGATGGAAATCCTTTTTCTCTTAGGCTTTTTGCTATTCCTGAATGCATACTGCACATTCAAGGACCATGCATCAACTGAGCCCAGCAGATTCTAAGCTGCTCTTTACTTTCCTCGGTATTGGGACCTGAAACAACAAATACACTAAGAGATACTCACTCCTATTTTGTGATGGCAACGTAGCAACATTTAGTAGTGGTCAAGAACCTGAGTCCAGAGTTTGATAGGCTTGGGCTGAAATTTCCACTCCAACAATTAGTGCATACTTGTAAATCCTTTGAAAAATTTAATTTATATTTAAGGATGAAACAAAGGTGACGCACATGTAACATCCAGAAAACTGCCACATGTTGTAAGAATCCAACAAATGTAAGCTATTATGATGATTATTACTCATACAGCCTAAGTAACTGAACACATTTCAACATTAACCTGCACTCCATTGCTTATCTCGACTCTATAAACCCTACTCTGAAACCTGGAAGAACACCAGTGCTATTTAAAGTTTTAATATGTCAAATTTTGGCATATACTAGAAAAAGAATTAAAGTCAAGGCAGAGCTATATAGTTATTCATTTGAATTAACTTTTGAAAAGTTGATAGACACCATTAAAATATACTGTATTCACAAAAGACTACTCATGTGTGGTTGGGTTCACTCAGTCTGAACGGATCTCATCCAAAATGATTTAGTTACAAACCTAGCAGCAGGATTTCATTATAGTACAGGCTCACCGTTAGCAGAATCCATGACAGTGATTCCAAGGATAGCAAAACATTAAGGCTCTAGGGCAGTGATTTGTGTTAGCATCTTTTTCCTGTTCATTTGCCATATGAGATTAATTATGCCTATATTTGCATTATGTATACTTTTTACCATTTAGACATTGTAAGACAAAACACTTTCAGTAATAAAACCTACCACTTACTGCATCAGGGATGGACTTGATGTAAAGCAGCCAAGCCCTAGGAAAATACAACTTGCAGTCCACACTATGTGCAGCATACTCCTCATGAGCTATTTACCACTCTTGGTCTTTCTTACGTCTATGACTAGTTCTTTTCCAGAAATTAAACTCTAACTGTTCAATATTTCTGATTTTCACCATTACTATGTGCCTTACGTTAACTTCTCAAAATCCTACTTATTTTGTCTCTTATTCATACTTATCTTTCCTCCTGTATATACTAATATTTCTAGCTTGTTTTGTATATGCTTCCTGTCTCTTTATTCTTGAGATCTCCTGTATTATGTACAGACCAGCTTGGCTCCAAGCTATATTCTCTGCTAGTATCCTGATGGACCTGAACATTTCTGCAAGACTTCAGGGAACTGGCCCATGCTGGAATGTTTATTAAGAATTCATCTTAAAGATGTAAGAGATTTCTAATTCATCCCAAGAAATCAGAAAGTCGACACTTAGCCTTGGGTATTAGAAAAGAAATATACTTATCAGATCAGTTAAAGCACATTATTTTTCAATCATTCATTTAGAGGCTGGAGTGATCTTAGGTCATCCCTCATCTAATAGCCTTGAAAACATCCTTGTATGTGATAAGTGATCATACAGTGTCAGCGCCAAAGTATCTGCAATGTCAAGTTACTGTTTAAACAACCCCAATCTGGCTTAGAGTCACATTTCATTTAACTGAGGGCATGGCTGGCAGGAAGAGGCTAGAAGCAGAAGATGGCCACCTAACAAGATGCAGAACTTTGTAAGTAGAGTTTGTGTCCCAGGATCTCTCCTGCTGCCTAAACATCCAATTGCAAGTTATATGAAACTGAAGAGATCTCTTGAGAATGAGATCTTGACACATTGGATGAAGTTAATTTTCATGCTCTGAATCTTAGCAAGTAACAATTCCATTCCTATAAAATAAGTGTATGGCAAACAGTCACCCACACCTGCAGGAGTGAAGGTCAGAGCCAGAATTGGGAGACAGTTTGAGGGTGGAGTAAGAGGATGATTTCCATAGAAGTGGAATCACCAAGAGAAAACACAAAGGAACACTGGGTGAGGGCATAGCTGTCCTGGGAGACAAATTGCCCAGTAATCTTAACAACAGATTTATAGTAATCATGGGCAGAGTGGCATGGAACTTGGATCCAGGACTTTTACAGTGAGCTGTATCCCCAGCTCTCTTCCATTTTGAGAAAGGGTCTTGCTAAGTCATCTAATTTCCCAGGCTGAGCTCAAACTTGCCATCCTCCTGCCACAGCCTCCCAGAGTACTGGATTCCAAGCCTGCACCACCACGCTTGGCCAGCTTTACAGTAATCTTGATGTCAACTGTTCATAGTGATGGATAGCTTACTTTGCTTTTACTATGAGCATTGCAGTGGTACAAAGTAAAGTGTGTGCCCCAGTGAAGTACTGTATACTTTGGCAGCAATAAGACTAAAACATTCCTTCACTAATTTCTTATGCCTTGATGCCCTGAAATTATAGTGATTTAGTTATACCCTAGCTATTTCTACATACTACTAATTTTATACCTCTTTCATTTATGACTTTATTTACTTCTAGGGAAGAGAAGGCAATGTCTGAGTACAAGTCTTTCAATGCAGTGTGTGTTCGGTACCAAGAAAGGCAGTGAAAGTGTTGACATTTTTCTTGAGTGAAAATCAACTCTATGGCATCCTAGAAAATGAAATTAAGACAAATCAACAATTTTGCCTTGGGGCTGGGGAGACAGCTCAGTAGAATAAGCACTTGCCTGGCAAGTGCAAGGGCTTGAGTTCAATCTCTGGTTCCACCAAAAAAATAAAAATTGTCTTAAGGAGTATTTTTGTGTGTCTGCAAGCATTAGAAATAGAATAACAATTTTTTTTCTAAATTTACATAGCACTGTTTGAAAAGGATTTGCTTTTTTTCTTGTAACAAAAAGTCTAACACTGCTGAGATGATATAAATGTGTTCATTACAGGAATCTTAAAACCATCCAATATTTCTCAAAAATTTCACCTTCCAAATATCTTCAAGTAATGCTGATAATGAAGTATACTTGCCATCAGGATGGCAACAGCATGATTCTGATGGCCCTGTTATGTCACCATCTGAACACACTACTTTGTAAGAAAGGACATGCAATCTTACTCCAGTGTAAGCCCACAAGGTCCTTGAGAAGCTTCATTAACTCTTACAAGGCACTGATGTCCTATTTAGTAAATTACTGCTCAATGTTCTAAGTAGTGCGATCTTTAAAAATCCCATTGGAACCACTCTTGGATCAGGTCTACTAATACCATTAACTGGCTGGGACATCCAAAAGCTGAGGTGTCTCTGAAGCATATATGCCTCCACTCTAATCCTGCCTGTGTGGGAGGCCTAGTCTGGATGTGCAGCCACACTCCAGCCAGAGGCTCATAAGAATGTTTTTCTCTATGCACAGACCAGTAGCCATGACTTGTCCTTGTGAATGATGGAGTTTCTTTCAGTCATTTTCTCTCCTCATTTCGCCTAGGACCAAGAACCAACTTCATCGTGGCAATTTCCGAACAACTGATACAAAGAAAGAGACTCAGTGGTTTCCAAGGCATCACTCCTGACCTGGCTAAGGACAGCATTGCCCGAGTCATTATCTGTGCTGATTATTGATGCTGGATGTTGTGTTGCCGATCGCTCCAAAGCATCCAGGCAAGCTCAGGCTGCCCTCACCATGGACACTGAGGCCCTCACCTGTGTCTCTATCCATCCTGCTCTACCTTTCTAGTTGCATTACTCAACTGATCCTAAGTTCCTGGTTCTACATCTAGATCTTGCGTTTGGACTCTCTGCAGCAGACTTGGCTGTCCTTTTCTTTCCTATAGTGCTAGAAAACAGAGTAGAAAATTAATCTTTCTCCTTGCACCATTAAAACCAGTCTTAATGCTAGTCATATAATAGCTAGGTTGGCAAGGACAGCCCCAAAAAGCGATGGAGGAGAGCACATGGCACCTGTAGAGATGACAGACTACCAAGGAGCACACAGAATGTCTTTAAGCAGTTTGGTATGGAACATAAAGTCATAATAAAAGGGTTTATACTTACTTTTCTTAGCACTATGTTGTGGCTATAGAGTTTAAAAACCTGTAACTAGTATTTTAATCAGTGTAAAAAATGAGATGCAACCAATACTAGACTAGTGTGAAACTCCTCTAGTTTTAGAAAGGAAATAACTTCTATGATAATTTTTTTTCTGCGATAATTTTTAAGGTCTTTTTCAAATACCCAAGTCATGGCATTGATCTGTGAAATATCACTTTTCCTGATATTTCACTGACAAATTTGTGTTCATAAAAGATAAGTGAGCTGCTTCTAATTGTTGACTCACCACTTTTGTAATCTAACACTAGCTTAATACACAATTAGCACAATTAGCACAATTAGACTCCATTCCATCACCTCACCCCACTGCCTGTAGGAGACAGCTGCCTCATTAGAATGACAAAGTAGAGACAAGGGACTCTGAATTACTTTGCTCAGTACAATCCTTCTTCTCTCCTCTTCACCCCTACCCAGGCCTGATTTCTTGAGAATTTAATTTTCATCTTAATAGAAGGAGCTAACATTCAAAATAATTTTCTCTATAATGAGTAATGCTAACACAGAGATTATGCTGGCTCTCTTAACCCCCAAAGAACTGCCCATCTAAAGGGTCAGGAATACAAAAGGATTACATGTGATTGTGAATATAAGAGTGTTTCATAAAATGAAGGTTTTTATATGAAAAAAAATGAATGTACATGTGTGATTTGGGCTTTATTGTTATGTAAATCATGCCTGGACTCTAATGTCCAGCCCAAATCTCCCTCCTACAAAGAAGCTTACAGTGAATCTCAGCTCTCATTTCTCTTCCATCCTAAGAACTGTGACTTGTCATTTCACTCGATTTGACATTTCATGCATAGAATTAAAGATGGTTGGGCTATTTGACTCTCATGAAGAGATGCCATGTATTCTGAAAGAAGAAACATGTGATGGATTTGTTGATCAAGATATCATAAGGAAGGAAATTTTAGGGAATGAGGAATTTCTAGGCAGCTATATTTAACGTATCTATAATCTACTGGCTTAGCTCACTTTTGCTTCCAGAATTACCAGCGCCAACACCCCTGGGTAGTTGTGAGCATCACACTGGATATTTTAATCCAAAGGGTGATTTCACGACTAAGTTACACAAATACTACTTGGCATAGCGGCTTATGTGAATGGGGCCATTTCAGATGGGCATGTTCAAATGAGGCTTTAGAGAAGATTTTGGTTGAATTCAGCCCTAGGAAAGGCCTAATAGGGACATTGTGTAGTGGGTGTCAAGGACAATGATGTAAAGGTGGGAGGATACAAAGGATGCTTCTCCAGCAGTGAATAAAGCAGATCAATTACAGGAAAAAGTGAGATGTGGTAGTGGTGATGAGGAACAAGTCTGGAAAGACAGGTCATCTCTAAGTGAGGATGACACTGAGTGATGTTAAATGAAGTTCAGAAGACTTTATTCTTCGGACCATGGGAAGCACATTCAAAACTTTCAAGCAAGACAACAGTGGGTTGAACCACTTGATTACACATAGATTTCTGTCATTCCTCAGAATCAGTCTGGAAAGAAAAGAGTCAACAATCAAAAAAATTAGAAAGACTAGGATCAGAGCTGATAGAAGCCAGCCCATTTGGGTTGAGAATCTTCATTTTTTAGAAACAAAAGCTGTTACTTGTTTTTAAATCTTACTTAGGCAAATTGAAAATAGGAAAGACTAGCAGGAAAATATAGAGACCTGAATTAAAGACACCTAAAAACCAAATTATTGAAAAAGAAGAAAAAAAATAGATGTCCAGAAATCAAGAAAGTGCTGACAGTAGAACTAGAAATGACAGAAGAGCTAAACAAAATGCAAAGAAAAGAGCAAAACAGTCTGGAGCACGAAACCCAGCTCCTGAGCTAATACAGGCAAGTCCAGGGGCTTGGCAGCCCAAGGAAGGAACAGTGGATAGGGCTGGAAGCGTTAGCCCCAGTAAAAGTACATGGCTGTTATAATCTACACAAACAGCATGAAGTTTTGCTCTGAAAGTCCCTCCTTTCCTATGACCGGCTAGAGCTGGAGAAGAACTCAAGTATGGCATTCATGACATTGGAGAATTTGACTCAGGAGCCATTTGTGAAAGGTGCTAATTGTTTAAGTTTGTACTACAGGATGAGGACAGAACAACTATGATTCAGGGGTTTTGGAGTCACATTTCCATGGTGACTGGGTGGGACACAGCATGAAGAGACAGTTTGGAGAGGAACTGGGCTACACATGAACTCCCTGAGAAGTACATCCTCAAGCTGGAAAGGAAAAGAGGTCTTCAACTTGTAGCAAGAGGCCAGGTTGGACCTGTGTGGTTTTCTCAGGCGGCTGGGTCTCGAACTACTAGTATTAAGTCCAGAAGATTGCTTGACACCCTAGCACCATACCAGCACACACACTGCCTACATCCAGCAGAGGTGGGCCGGCTGCTTGCCCATCTGTTGGTGTGATCAGGAGCATCCTGTGGGATGGCTGTTTGGGATGGTGCATTCTGGGGTGGCGGACAGAGGAGCCTCTGCTTCAACACGGCCCCTCCCAGGCTCACAAGCCATGAGGCTAAGCAGAGAGAACAGGGACAGAGGGACACAGAACCGGGGGTAGCTGGAGTGAAATAGCCCTACAGTGGGCACCGCTGATGGCCACACCAAGCAGAAAGGCCAGGCAGGGCTCGGTGTCCTCACAGGAAAATGTGAAAGTGGGAAGAATAAGGTACAGCAGTGACTTACTGTGACTCTCCCAGATCTGATAGATTCCATTTCTGCAGACACTGGAAAGAAGCCACTCATGCAAACCAAGGAAGAAGTTTTGTACCCATTTCTCTTGTACAAGTTTTTGGAAGGTTTTTTTCTTTCTTTTCTTCTCTCTCTCTCTCTCTCTCTCTCTCTCTCTCTCTCTCTCTCTCTCTCTTTCTCTTCCTTTGTGAATTTTTGTTGTTGTTGTTTGTTTCTTTGGGATTTTTTGCTGTTGGTGTTTGTTCTTTCATGGCTTCTTCTTTTACTTTTATCTATTTACATGAACTTTATTTTACCCTTTAATAAGGATCTTCTGTCTTACTTTTATCTCTTCTTTCTCTGTTTTCAATATTTTTTCCATGTTTCCCTTCCCTGTCTCAGCCATTATATTTGTATGGCTGTTAAACTCAATTAATCTTTAGATTTTTAGTATTGCTTTATAATATTACCATTCCATTCTTTCCAATTGTCAAAGTGGTATAGTTGTTGTATTTAGTAGATATTTACTATGTAAATAGTTTGTCTTAATTTCTTCTTAGTTGTTAAGGGTAGACTAATGGTAGCTTTTATTGGTTCTTATGGAATATTAGCATTCTATTTTTCTCTATTACTGTTGCTGGTTTCATGGCTCTTACTTGGGTGGCGTAGTTCTTGCTCTTACTTGCTTTATGCTTTGGCTCTAAAGCTGCCTTCAAAGCCTCATAGCCTTGGATGCTGAAAGGATTATGGAACCAGCTAGCTATGGGTGCTGAGTCATGAGGGCCATTGCCTGGATGGGCTTAGCGCCACCCTCAGATCCTTCCTCCTCTTTCTCGGCTTCTTGGTCACCTAGGTGATCAGCTTTTCTTCAAGCATGTTTCTCTGGTTGTCCCACCTTGAACCCTGTAGACCACACACTGAAAACGTGAGACAAAATAATCCTAACTTTCTCTGTCTGGTGTTTTAACCCAGTAACACTAATGGAAACTGATTTGTCTTTATGTCATCACCAATACTATGGTGCTTGTGTTGCTTTCCAGAGAACAAGGTGCTCAGCTAATTACACTGAGCTATCCAACCCCAAATTAACTGAGATGGTGGGATTTGGAGACATATTCAAAGGTCTACATTCCACCCATGAACTAGAAGTGCTGTTATTCTCTGCAGCCTCACCAGCATTTACTATGATTTGATTCCTTGATGATAGCCATTCTTTCTGTAGTATTATAGTTCAATTTTCATTTCTTTAATGACCAGAGAGGTTGGACTTTTATGTATTTATTGGCCTTTTATACAACTTCTCAAGAGTGCTCATTTCAGTTTCCCAGTTCTTTGTTTGATCATTAATTTGTGGAGCCTTATTTTTATTTAATTTTTTATATACAGAGATATTGGTTGTCTGTCTGAGGAGCAGCTGGAAAGAATTTTCTTATTCTATAGGCCATCTCTTCACCCTGTTGACTGTTTCATTGGCTGTGTAGAAGGTTTTAAATTTAACATAACACCATTTGTTGTTTCTTGATGTCATTTCTTGACTCATTGAGATTCTGCACAGAAAGTTCTTGCCTATGTCTATGTCTTCAAGAGATTTTTATCTATTTTATTCTCCAGCAGATTAAGCATTTCTGGGCCAGGGAGATGGCTCAATAGAATAAGTGTTTCCTTGGCAAGCACAAGGGTCTGAGTTCAATCCCCAGTTCCACCAAAATTAAAAAAAAAAGATTAAGTATTTCTGTTTCAATACTTAGATTTTTGATCCATTTTGACTTTATTTTAGTGCATGATATAACATCCCCACTCTGTAATTAGACTTGATGTCTTTATTTCCCAGCTCCAGGAACTTAGGCAAGATACTCAAGTTTCCAGTCCCATAAAAGTAGACAATAATAGTGGCCACCTCTTAGAAGCAAGAAAAAATTTAAATTTTAGACCAGTGGCACAAGCCTATAATCTATCTCCTTAAGAAACTCATGTAGAATTGCAAGTTTGAAGTCAACCTGGTCAATTTCTGTGTGTGAGAGTGTGTAAGAGTGTGTGTTGTGGTTTGTGGTTTTGAAAAGGGGACAATACAATATAGGAGACACATTTTATAAGACTATTTTGTAATCATCCAAAGAACATATGCAAAGAGTGTAGGAAATCTGTCCATACACCGAAGACCAAAGAAGCCAGCTGAGGGCCTAGATCCTAATATTCTGCACTAGTCCAGCTGAAAATCTCAAGTATATAACAATTCCTCCCAGGCATTCACCTGGGGACTTGGAGCCCATGACAATGGTTCTGCACTGAAAAGGTCCAGTGGTAAAGGTAGAAGGTCAGTGTTGGAAGCTAGAAAGTCCATGCCAGAGGGATGAAGGATGTGTGTTAGCAGGCTGAAGGATCTGAACTGGAGCCAGGAAGCAAAGTTCAAGGTAAACACCAGAGCTCTTCCAAAAGTACCACAGTCATCCTCAGCAACAGTGAGATCCCAAGTTCCTCCAGTGATGAGGAAGGCCAAGTTCCCATCAGGAAAACCATTGTGATAGGCTTCTTCAAGAGGCTGAGCAGTGCACCATCTTCCCCTCCAGAGCCAGGAAGCAAAGCCCAAGATGAGGAACAGAGCTCCCCAAAAATGAATCATAGCCATTCTCAGTTGGCAGTGAGGTCCATAGCTCCTCCTTGAAAAACAGCCAAGTTGATAAGGAAAGTTTGTATGACAAGGTCACTCAGAAAAAACAGCCCAAGAAACCAGCAGCTTCCAATAGCTCCAATAGTTCTAACAGCTTTTCCAAATGGCTTCCCCAACAGCCTCCTATCAGCTTCTCCAGTTCTGCCACTTAGGCTGCTGGCAACAGTCCTCAGGTGGGCCTCCCACACCTGGCACCACGCTAGTTCAATTCTGCTGGGTATAACAAGTTGACCACCAATTAGCAATCCACTGCAGTTTGAGTGTGGAAATGTAGAGATTTTATTGGTCTTTCTATCCTCACTCAAAAGCTTTGTCATCAAGTATTAGACTTACCTACTTGGTTGAGCCATAAATAACCTCCATGATTTATTTATTTTAAACATAATTAAACCAATTTCTAAACTCTATGTGCTACATTGACTTATTTGCAAGCATTTCTGTGGCTTTACTTTCCTTTTGTCTTTTTAACATCTTTAATGAGTGAAGAATTGGTTGGTGTGGAGTGGTGGTGGGAGGGGGTAGTTAGGCAGTGGTAAAACACTCGAATAGCTTGTACACACCAGCCCACACTTACTACTGTTGAACTGTCTTTTTCTCCGAGTTCAGCTGACCTCTGATAGGTGTGGTTTCCATGCTGTCCACACCATGGACACAATAAAAGACTTTAATCGTGAAATGAAATCTAGGTATTGGAGCCCAGCCAATCTACTTCTTAAATTTATGGGCATACACAGATTTTCCTTTTCTCCCAATTCAGGGAATTTTTGTTTTTCACTTTCTGATTCTTTGTTTCCTTTCCTTCCAAAGAATACCTAATATAATATTTTTAGTCACTCAGGTTTTTAAAAAGGTAGAAATAGAAGGTTGTCTTCCAACAGTTCTTGCCCTCCCACCCCTACCTATTGTAGACTCTAATGCAAAGAATTTGAATGAGCTTGACTGTCTTCCTAGAAAAAAAATGAATGAAAAATAAGGGGGAATATATGCAAATTAGCATGTCTGTGAATTATCCTGCCACACTAGCTATTATTATTTATAGAAGACATTTAATTGGTTATTGCAAATTTCTAAATGTCTGAAAACTGGTGAGAGGCACATCAGCTGAAGTGTGCTCTATGTGTAGCTTTGCAAAAAAAAAAAAAAGCAAGAAAGAAAGGCAAGGAAAGTATTTATTTGGAAATTATTATTCATGGCTAATGTGCTTTACATCTAAGGTCTTTATGCTCTTAGTAAGATCCATGAGCCAGGAGTACTGGTGTGATTGGAGGTTGGATACATAGGGTCCCCGGTCCTATGTTCTTGGTCCTACAGTTCCTGGAAACAGAGCCCACATTTTAACAAGATACCCAGACGAATGAGGTGCAAATTCAGGAATGAGGAGCACTGATCCAAGGCACAGTGTTTGCAATTTGGGGCTCAGAGCTTTTCATCATCCAGTGCTCCTCCAGATAGATTAATTCACCAAGGGTATACATCTGCTTCTGAGTGCCTGTGATGTGTGGGATGCTGGGATTGGAGCATGTAGGGTGCAGTGTGGTGTACAACAGGGCTTTCCTTCTAGCTTTTCTGATCTACTAGGGAGATCAGATGCAAACACATAATGGTGCATAAAGATCTAACAGAGTACAGACAATAGCTATCATTAGACATTGACAAGAGTAAAGTGTTTAGGAAATTGAAAGGTAGGATTTCAGCCAAATCTGAACAACGAACAGGATGTTTTTGCTCCACATTACAGAATTTTATTCACTGGAAGCATAGTATAGACAAAAGAAAGATCTGTTTTATGTAAAAGTATAAACCAAAGGCACCAATATAGCTGAGAAAAGCAATAAAGTGCTGATCCTTCCTCTGTGTACAAACCCAAGCATAGCATTAGATGAACTCTGGGAGGTGACAGTTTGCTGCCAGATTTCACTTCTCCTTGTGGCCTGTTTGCTGGTAGACTGTTGAGAAGAAGTAGGCAGCAGCATATCCTTGGAGGGAGCAGTCATTTGTCCTCGTAAATGGGAGACAGATCTCCAGCTCCAGACGGCCTTCAGCTCTTCCAGCCGATGTGGGAAGGTTGCAGAGGTATGAAATTGAAAAGGCCATGAACATCCATATCATGTTCTTCTCAAAGTGAAGTCTTCTACTCACTTGACCTGGAAAATTCTCAGAGGAATCCATGGTACCTTCTTGCTAATGAGATTATTCAGGTGTGTCAGCGATTTGGTGATAACAGTAAGAGACCTTAGACCAGAGTCACAGCGCACAATAAAAAAACAAAAGGCAAAGACGCTATAGTTCATCTTCATCTGTGCTCCTCATTCTTTTTCAGTGTTCATACAACCTAGCATACATCTACATTTACGGCCTTTCATTGAACTCATAATCTTATTTTAGCATTTTAATGATTATTTCTTATGATTTGTAGGGGCCATTTTGTCCACAATACACAATTAGAGGTAAGATGCCCTTTCCAGGGTCAACAGCTATACAAAACTTTTGTAAATATGACTTGTATATTATACTTTTAGCTTTTAACTTACTTTCACAATAAGGAATTTAAGATGTAATTGAATCCTGTCACGTGTATTAACAACACACATGAATCCAAGAAAAGAATGTGATGACTACAGTGTAGATTCAATTCCTAGACATCTCATGGTTTTATCTTAAAATAATACTCTTGTTTTGTTGAAACTTGTACACTAAATTAAGGACTTCTGACTGCCAGAATTCATTTTGTGTTCTGGGGGTTTCACCTCGAAAATTTCCAAAGGCAGTAAGGGATCCTGCTGATGGCATAATAAGCTA
>NW_004524672.1:7050185-7053009 GCF_000260255.1 Octodon degus
ACTCATTCATTTTCTAAGTCCTACAGAAAATTGGAATAGATAGCCTCTACTTCAATCTGGTAAAAGCCATTTATGAAAACCCAACAGCTAACATAATCCTAAATGGGAAAAAACTGAAATCTTTTACTCTTAGATCTGGCACAAGACAAGGATGTCCTCTATCACCACTCCTATTCAATATAAAAATAAAAATATGCAAAGAAGAAGTTAAATTATCATTATTTGCAGATGACATGATACTTTACTTGGAAGAACAAAAAACTCCAACAAGAAGCTGTTAGAATTAATACAGAAATTCAGTAGCATAGCAGGTTATAAAGTCAATACCCAAAAGTCAATAGCATTACTCTACACAGACAGCAAACACACTGAGAGGAAAATTATAGAAACAATACTTTTTACAATAGCAACAGGGAAAATGAAATATGTTGGAAGTAATATAACTAAAGAAATCAAAGATCTTTTAAAAGAAAATTGCAGCAATCTGAAAAATGAGATGATAGAGGATTTCAGAAAGTGGAAAGATATTCCCTGCTCCTGGATAGGAAGAACCAACATTGTGAAGATGGCCACACTCCTAAAATTGCTGTACAGATTTAATGCAATCCCTGTCAGACTACCATCAACATACCTCATAGACCTAGAGAAATAATTCCTAAAATTTATTTGGAACCATAAAAGACCTAGAATAGCAAAGGCAATCTTGGGCAATAAAGACAAGGCAGGAAGCATTACAATTCCTGACTTGAAATTATAGTACAAGGCTATTGTGATAAAGTCAACATGGTACTGGCAACAAAATACACCTGAGGAACAAAGGAAGAAATTAGAAGACCCTGAAGCACCTATAAACACACTCAGCTACCTTATGTTTCACAAAGGGGCCAAATATACTCATTGGAAGAAAGATAGCCTCTTTAACAAATGGTGCTGGAAAAACTGGCTCTCTACATGCCAAAAACTCAAACTTGACCCAGGTCTATCATCATGCAATAAACTAAACTCAAAATGGATTAAAGATCTAAACATTAAAGCAAAGACACTAAATCTGCTGGAAGAGAAAGTAGGAGGAACTCTTGAAGACATAGGGGTAAGCAAAGACTTCATGAGCAGAAATCAAATTGCACGAGCAGTAGTTGAAAGAATTAACAACTGGGATCTGCTCTTACTGAGAAGTTTTTTCACATCAAAAGAAATTGCCAACAAAGTGAAAAGGCAACTCACAAATTTGGAGAAAATCATGACAAATAAGTACTCAGACAGAGGTCTGCTCCCTAGAATTTATAAAGAACTAAAAAACACTAGGGCCCCAAAATTTAAAGACCCAATCCAGAAATGTGCATCTGAGATGAACACACACTTCACAGAGGAAGAAATTAAAGAAGCGAATAAATATATGAAAAAATGCTCCACATCACTAGCCATCCATGAAATGCAAATTAAGACAACATTGAGATATTATTTAACCCCAGAAAGAATGGCTATCATAATGAAAGCACCAAACAACAAATGTTGGAGAGGCTGTGGGGAAAAAGGAACCCTTCTCCACTGCTGGTGGGAATGTAGACTGGTGCAAACATTGTGGAAATCATTATGGAGACTCCTTAGAAAAGTTGTACTGGAAATCCCATTTAAACCAGCTATTTCTCTACTGGGAATTTTCCCAGAGGATCTGAAAGCATCATATCATAGAGATATATGTGTGCCTATATTTATAGCAGCACAATTTGTGATAGACAAATCTTGGAAACAACCAAGATGCCCATCACTTGAGGAATGGTTGAAAAAGTTGTGGTATTTTTACACAATGGAGTATTATTCAGCTATTAAGAATGATAAACTCGAAGCCTTAACATTGAAGTGGATGCCACTTGACAATATACTTATAAGTGAAATAAACCAGACACACATGTGTAAATATCATATAGTTTCCCTAGTATAAGAACTCAAAGGAAGAAATACAAATAGAAAGGGATAATACAAGTAAAAGGAAAGCAGGAACTTGAGGACTAACTGATGAAGAGAGGGAAAGGAGAAGAGCTAGGAAACATGACAGAGGCAAGCCATACACTTATATGTAGAAGATGAGCAAGGCAATGATCCTGAGAATGTCCTGAAGAATTTTGAATCTAGCAGTTCATTGGAAAGATTCTCACCCTGACTTACTATATATACTGATACCTGTGAACTAAGCAACTGCACTGAAGATGGTGATGTGTAATAGTAGTTTCATGCTTGGAATGCTGGTCTTTCTGGTCTTCTGAATACAAGCTGCTTGTCATGACATGCCAGTTGCTGCTGTGCTTTCTCTCGGGTAGATGATTGTTCAAAAAGAAGAGAGTGGTTAATGAAGGCATGAGACAGGAAAGGGAATGTTGTGGGACTGTCCTAAGCATTATAGAAATCTTTATGCCTATTTTTAAAATATATTCTAATATTTAAATGTTTTTCATCATATTCTCTAGGGACTTAAAGTTCAACATATCAATACTTGATGAAAAATACCTGTTCCATGTTATGCCTAAGATGTTTGATATTCAGACAGAGAGTGAGGTTAAGCTTAACAGCCTAGGTTGTATGGCAATAACAATAAGCTTCTCTTCTGCAGGGTTAACAACCTAAGTTTGCAGACCAAAATTAGAGAAAAAGGAGGGCTGCATGGAAAGCCAACATTTTGGCCCTAGCCTTCCAAGGTCAATTGAGACTCAGGAAATATGAGAACTTGTGCTATAATGTCATGTAACTCGGTAGTGTCCCAAATTTTTTAATCAATGAGATTATGGAGCCAAGGAAGAAAGTGATCGATGATGTAGAGTGTGCCTAA
>NW_004524672.1:7053201-7057595 GCF_000260255.1 Octodon degus
GCATGGAGATGTTTGCTGTGGTTCGGTGGGTGGAATGCACCAATTATTATTTTTTAAAAAGAGACTTGTTGGGGTGATGGTGGAGATGGTGGTGAATAATGATAGTGGCTGGGGGAGGGAGAGTACAATACTTTATTCATGTTCGTATAATAAATATCCTAAGGTTAGACTTTTAAAAACTACTTTCTCCACTCCAGGCGGCATGAACACACATTGAGCAGCTGGGCTATAGCATGGGTAACTCGACTGGAAAGAACGGCAAAACGAAGGCCAGTTAAATAAGAAAAGCCAAGTACACAATGCTTAGGCAGGATCTTGAATTAGATGTCCTGGGCTTCAATCTTGATTTTTCTTGTTTATTCCAATACTGAAAGGAAGACTGGCTGTGTTGGGTTTACTGAGAAACAGTGTGCATGTGTCCTCTGTCTCTGTAAAAAGTTAATTAGTTTCTCTGTGATTGGGGCTTCCCATCTGTGTTAAAGGAGGGTAAAACAGCATTCTATGTACATTGAGGCCATAGATAGATAGATAGATAGATAGATAGATAGATAGATAGATAGAAATATATTCATCATATGAAATTACATATGATGAATATATTTTAGAAAATATATATTTTAGAAAAATGCTAGATATGTTCACAGAAAACATAAGTGTTTGTTACTATTGATATTTTAATAGTAACAATTGCTCTGGGAATATGGCTCAGTGGCTAGGCAAGTGTAAAGCCCTGAATTTGATTCCCCATACAAACACACATATGCACCGACACACATACACACACAAAGAACCCAAAACGAAAACAAAATAACAATTGCTATTACAAATAAACAGTATTATAGAAAAACGAACAGTATGACCTGTGGAATGGAAATCTCAGTCCCTAACTTTCCTTAGAGTGTTAAGAATATGAAATGGTAGCTCAAGTTTTCACATGAGATGAATACTAGCTATGAGATAGAAAAGAAAAGGTGGGACTGCTAGGAAGGCACAGCAAGATGACCACCAACACCCTTTGGTAGTGTCTCCTCAGAGACACAAGTTGAATAGCTGTTTGATTGTGGCATTACCACCACAAGAAGTTGGGAAACCAGGCAATTAATCATAGCACTTTTAATATAAAACAATGAACAAACACACGGAGGAAGGCATGACAGAGTGCCCTGTGTACCTCCTTCTGCTGTTCCAAGCAGCTGTATAAAAAGAGCTGTACCTCCCCCCTGGGAAAGGGAAGGAGAATGAAGTCTAGGCCTCAAACTTTATACCTAGTACTAGAACTGTCCTGGCTTGGCCCAGTGCCAGGCAAAGCTTCATGACTCCTACACCCAAGCTCGTACGGAGGGTCAGAACATTTAGAGCTCTGTTACGTCATGTAGAGGTTTCTTCCGTAAATCTCCCTTCAACTTCAGCCCACAGAGTGAGGAGCAGGATTCTGCTCACTAGGAAAGAAGGGGGAAAAATTTAGTATTGGTCGTTGCCTCAGAGCCAAGCACCAGGCATGTCATGTTGAGACCAAACACACAGGAAAACCTGAAAGCCTTTCCATGGGTGCATAGATAGAGCTTCTAGATTGTGATGGTGAATCTGTTAGAGCTTTGAATGATAACACAAAGCTGGCTACATTGTGCATACCATAGTTTCACCATCACTGCTCCAGACTGACTCCTGCATCAGGAGGAGATTCATGTATCTGCCAGATTCAAGTTTTGGCTGCATCAGTTCCAACCATGGAGAGAGCTGGGGACTTATCTAATCATGTCCCAAACTTTCAGGTGCCCTAGTACTGTTGTGGGATTTAGGTATGAAACAACAGCACTAGCATTGGTGGCTAAGAGTCTGCTCCACCCCCCATGGTACCTCACCTCGTAGACACTACAGCTATTATCAGGCCACTGCTCAAAGAAAGGGCTGTGCAATTGCACTAAGCAAAGACATGTGCCCTGGTAGGAGGCAGTATGTCAGCCTGCATCACTGAATGTAGGCCTCTACATTCAAGTATATTGGAGACCATGAAGTTTCCTGTGACTGTGAGACTCAACAAAGATCAAGCTAAGTATCATCCTAAATGCCCAAAATTTCATCAACACTCCACTCAGCCCAGGCAGTGTACAGTGGTAAAAGACCTCGCTCTCTGGGACTGCAATAGAATAGTAAGCTCACCTTTGTTGTGGAACTTAGAGGTAGATAGTGATACTTAAACTCTAGGCAGATCCTAAAGGGATAAGTCTCAAGGATATGAGCCAGAAAACAACTTCAGCATCAGAGAAAGGCATGTGGACACCAACTATCAGACTTCTTCTCTTCCAGCTAGTATGACTGATGCCTGGTTATACTGGTCTTGGACCATGAACCTAACACAGTAATGGGTGATCCATATACACATGGGAAATGGTCCAAACCCAGCATTGTGCTGATTTCTGTTGACTTTGGGTTCAGAATGTTATGCAACTATATGAATTTGATTGTCACATTTGTGACAGAGGAAGCTGTGCCTGAAGCATCCCTGATGACTCTCCCCTAGCCAGGCAAAAAGGCCAGTACAGTCTATCCATCCATAACTAAACACGAATGAGGCATCCAGGCCTGCCCTAGTTTCAAGGAAAGCTTTGAGGGACAGATTATTCTTTCTAAGTGCTTCCCTGCTTCCTTCTGAACAATGTACCAAGGAAATGCTTTTCTTTTGAGCATTTACAGACAAAACAGGGCTTCGATTGCCCTCTAATACTGAAATGGCAACAACACAACAATAGCAGAATCCTGGCAATTCCTGACTAGGGTAAAACAGTGGAAGGGACTACACTTTCAAAGGAAATAATCAATTCCTGAAAAGATAGGCCCCAAAGTAAGTCAGATGAAAAAGACAGGAATAAAAGCCTTGTCCTCCCATCCCCTGAAGAGTTTCCATGCCAACAAGCAGGAAGTAACGATACCTCATATTCCAAGTACAGTGTTAGAAACTGACCAGGCAGGAATTAGTATGGGAGAACTCTCAAAGAATCTTAAAGATATTTTAGAGAAACTTGAGCTTCAAGAAAACACACAGAAACATTTCAATATTCTAAAAAACAAATTTAATGAAGACATGGAAGCAATTAAACATCAGATTCTTGAGCTGAAAAATATACTCAGTGAAGTTAAAAACGCAACAGAAAACATCAGTATCAAGATATACCAACTAAATACATCAAGGACTGCAACGTATAATATTAAATACCATCATTGAAGACCTTTCATATTGGTCTTCTAAATGTATACCATTGTTAAGGTCTTATCAGTTATTATTAAGTTCTCTTTAAAATGAATTTTTTTTTAAAGTAAAAAAGACAAAAAATAAGGTTTATTGAAAGCAAGCATTAATATTTGATTATTTGTCCAATCTTGTGTAAGTGTATCTGTTAATCTGAACAACAGATTTGATGGCAAAAAGATAATATAACAACCCTATATTCATTGTTGTATACTGTTTCTGTCTTTGTTTATATTTGTTTTGCTTTTGATTTTACTCTTCTAAATAAATTTAAATTAATTTTTTAAAAAGATATATCAACTAAAAGATAGAGTTATTGTGCTTGGAAAGGGGCTATTTGAAAAATCAGAGTTGGAGGGAAAAATCAGAGTTGGAGGGAAAACTGAAAAGCACTGAAAAATATGGAAACTTGGGGACACTGTTAGAAGAAGAAATAGTCAAGTTATTTGAGTTCAAAAAGGATCTGAGATTGTCAAAGGCATAGAACACAATTGGCTGTAAGTTCTGAAAATTTTGAGAACTGAACATATTTTTCCCCTAAAAAGAAATTGGAAACCAAATAATTGGTGCTAAGGCCCTAAAATTATACTTACAATTCATTTTCCCAGGACTTGAGCACAATTTGCAATGATTTTTTTCTTTAACTCTGTCATGGTTGCCAGTTTTTCTGCTTACCAGCTAGTGACACTTCATCAGGTTTCTCTGAAGACACTGTTAAGGTACTTTATGTAAATGAAGTGAAAAAAGCACAGTGACAAAGGTTTTAACACAACACCAACATTCTGGCCACCATCCAGGCCTAGCCCAGGCTCGGTGAGTGTGGGACAGCTACCTGCTACCCTGCGCTGGCAGGACCTACCGGTCCCAGCCCAGATGCAGCGTGGGTGAGACCTTCTTTCACCCCCTTGGGATGCCCCCCACCATTCCACAGCCCCTCCCCTGCCCCGCCCACCGAGTAGGAATTTCTGCCCCGTTCTGGGAAACCCCAGATCCAGTCCTAGCCCAGGCGTGGTGAGTGTGTGGAGAGCTTCTGTCTACCCTGTGCCAGCGTGACCTACTGGTCCCAGCCCAGGCACAGCATGGGTGACACCCTCTTTCACCCCTCTAGGATGCCCCCAACCACTCCGTAGTACCCCCCTACCCTGTG
>NW_004524672.1:7065192-7071155 GCF_000260255.1 Octodon degus
TTTCAAAATGGTTAGGATAGGTATATAGTTACATTCTCTTAATGGACAGAGTGATTTGTTCTAATAGTGTTTATAAATAGGATATCATGTCCGCATCTTGTACAGCAAATAACCACTAGGAACAATGTATGTGATGTGTTGATTATTGAGACTGTCCTACCAATTTGGTTTAAAAAAAATAAAAATAAAAAACACCAACCTTCTTCTTTGTCTGTGCAGGAGTGGAGTTTAGGCTCAAGGGTCATCTCTCTGTGTTCATGGGGTGACACTATGCAGGACTCACTCTTGGCCTGAACAAGTTTTCTTAATTTAAATTTATAGTTCAACTAATGAGAAAAATTATGAACATGGAGTGATTGTTTCTGTTATTTTGTTGTTCAAGTAGTGAAAGCCTTGAGCTTGGAGCCACTGGACAACAGAGACATAGCTATATTCAAAGTCAATGATATTAGTATTTGGAAGAGACACCTATACCCCCCATGTGTATAGCAGAATGATTCTTAATAACCAAGAAGTGGGAACAATCTATCCCTCAACTGATTATGGATTTAAAAATGTGGTATATAGATATGATAGAATAAATACTATGTAGTGATAAGAAAGAATGCTATGTTGTCATTTGTGGAATAAATGGAACTAGAGATCATCATATTAAGCAAAAGAAAAAGTCAAGCCCAGTAAGTACTGCATGGTCTTGTCTTACATGCAATCTAAAACTTGGTCTCACAGATACTGAGTACAGAATATTGGCTACCAGAGGCCAGTGACAGTGGCAGAGCCTGGGAGAATCATAGGCAGACAGGTTGATCAATGCATGCTAAATTACCAGTAAGAGCTAGGAGCAGCCAGTGTACTACTACCTAGTATAGTGACTGCACACTGCAATTACATACTGCACATTTCAAAAGGAATTTGAATGTTTTCACCACAAAGAAATGATAAATATTTGAGGAGATAAATATGCTTAATCTGACTTAACTCTTGGGCAACACATACATGCTTTAAACATTACATAGCATTCCACTGATAATTACAATTCTTCATTTTTCTATCAGGTTAAGAGTTTGCTTTAAAAATGGAAACCTTAACCCACTGAGATAGTAGCGATAGAAATATACAAGGAAGGTTTCAAAGAAGGTGAGTTGAGATTTTTAAGGATGAGAAAGTAGCTACAAAAAGACAGCGTCAGAGGCATAGGAACGTTTTGCATATTAGGCAATGCAAGTAGGTCAGTTTCACTAGAAGTAAAAGGGAGGTGAGAGAAGAGACATGCAGAATACAGGGGACACTGTGAAGGGCTCTGCATGCCAATAGCTTTGACTCATCCTGGGTAGAATGGGCAGCCTTCGCAAGATTTTCCACAAGGAAGTCACGATCAAGTTTATTTTTAGCTACATTCTGGCTAGATATAGTGGATGGGTTGGAGAAAAGTAATATCCCTTCTAAGCATCTATTTAAAGAACCTTTGTTGTAGCTCAGGCAAAAGACGTGAGTATCTTAAAATAAACACAGGGGAATCTCATCATATCTTTATTTGTATTCAATCATCTTCTCTAAGCTACAAAGAAAAGTGAGAGAAATAGGTGCAAGACAGAAGTGTTCCAGTATTTCTGCTCCACTGTTTGATAAAAGGAGAAAAAGTCCAAAGCAAAGATATATAAAATGACTATTCCTTCTGTTTCTGTGTATCTTATAATACAGAGACCTCACTGTGATAGAATTTAAATATGTGTAGTATTTTAATCCAGCATAGTCCTTAAATTCATAAGAATATCTTCATCAAGTGTTCAGCTGAAGAAACAACAATTTATTCCAAATCTGAAGAGAAAACTGTGTTGTAATTACTGAGAACCAGTATTTGTCTCTCCACTGGAGTATCGCTGTCTTGCTGTGTTCTCCAGGATAACCATGACTCTCCTTACACCTATTTGTGCTGCTGTAGCATAATACCACAAATGAGTTAACTGATAATGAACAAAATGTACTTGGCTCATAGTTCTGGAGGCTGAAAAACCTTGGACTAAAAGAGAGAGGTAACATCTGAAGAGGGCTTTCTTGCTGTACCACAGCACAGGGAAGGCTTTCACATGACTTGTCCAGAGCAAAAGGGAGATGAAGTCACTTTTATAACAAACTTTGATAACATTAATCCAGGCTTGGGGCAGACCTGAATATTTCTTAACATTTCTCCCTTTCAAGACTGTTGCATTGGACATTAGAATTGCAACATAAAAATTTTGGAGGATAGAGTCAAACCATAGTGATTATACATGACTTCATTAAGTTCCAACGTTTTAGAGTAGGGCCTTTAAGGTAGATATTCCTTCTATGGCTCTTGAAACAGAACAAGGTGGGGAGATTGGAGAGCTTAGTGCATGAGATTTACAATACCTTATTGATGGCTTGAATGTGAGGTGTGAGAAATAGGGAGGAGTTGACTCATGACTGTAGCTATGGTTTAACAGCAGGGTCCAACTTTCATCTTCTATTCTCTGTCATCATCAAAAAAGTGGGATGATGGTCCTTTTACATTGATAAGTTCTGGACTTTACAGGGACAACCTGGTCATGCTCACAGTGATGA
Source organism: Octodon degus (assembly GCF_000260255.1). NCBI lineage: Eukaryota > Metazoa > Chordata > Mammalia > Rodentia > Octodontidae > Octodon > Octodon degus. The sequence continues at coordinate 7,067,776 of NW_004524672.1, forward strand.
CATAAAAACCATGCTACAAACTCCCAGCCTCTTTTTACACAATAATAAGTTCCAATTTGAGGAAATGAGAGACAGAAAAAGTTGAAAAGCTATCATCAGATTCCTCCAAATGTTGAAAGAAATATGTGGAATTCTCAAAAGTTAAACCACTTAAACCCAAATCTACTCAATAGGTTCAAAGCAAGTAGAGTTCTTGAAGCTAAAAGAAATATAGTTGCCACCTGACATGAATAAGTGGTATGGCAATGAAAGGAAGAAAACTAGGGATTACTTTAAACTCTGAGGAAGTAAATAATTTCCAGGGCTGACAGGCAGTCAAAGGCAATCCAGGAAAATAGATGAGCCAAACTCAGGAAGTCATAGTGTGATCTTAGTGTCAGAGACTGCTCTGGTGCATTCTCTAGGGATTTATCATATTTCTTTGGTTACAGCCTCTACTCAGAAATCTTCCTAAAAACACCCATACTAACCTCTACAGGGAGAGTCAAGAAAGACATTGGAAAGATGATTCAAGAGCCCCAAGCCTCCACACTCTCAACTCAAACAGGGTAGTTCTGTTGGCTCTTTCTTTGGGATTTAGTTTGCATAAAGGAATGGAGTTATAATCAAAAAGTTTTAGGATACCTGTACACAGCTCGAGTCATGGATGAGCATATAGTATTTACAGACATGCATCTGCTTGCACCCTGACTTGCTTTAACAATTCCCTGAACAACCCAGTGGCATTGCTCTGTTGTGGAATTCCTACTCCACTTCTCCCATTTACTTGGGTGATTCTTGCCTTAATTTTCCCCTGGGTTTCTTGAACCTGCAATGCATTGCTTCTGGATGACTGCAGGCTTTTTAGGAGATCTCATGTCTCAACTCAAACATATCAATTTATCTATTAGGGTGCATATTTGCTACAGAATTCACCTTTTGATTTGTGCTTTATTATGGAAATATTACTTCTAATGATTACCTGGTTATGAATAAAGCCATTGGAACGAGAATCAGATGGTCAGTGTTAGATGACAGAGAGATAATGGCCTGTGTTGGAAGAAGAATGCTGGGGCCTCTCTGGAGGAAACAAGGTAGCACTAAATGACAGAAGAGTTATAGCAAAGAAACATTAATCAGATTCTCATTATGCACATAATACTTTGACTCCCATCTTACACTGGAGCAATTCTTATAAATACTGACACAGAGGTTTAGGAAACTAAGAGTGTATAGCAGTAAAATAGCCTCCACTAGGGTAGGGTTTCACTTCCAAGCAGTGCAATCACCCAAATGAGTGGGTTTTTTTGAAGAACATCACCAAGGAATCAAGTTTGTATCACAAAACAAATATAAGTCTTACTAAGTCAAATATCACTATAGGTTATATTCTAGCAGAGACCAATGAGACCAGACATCAAAAGATCAGGACAAAGTTGTGGAAGAAATATTTAAAATGGGAAAGATGATATCTATAAAATTAATTTTCCCTGGGATGTTGGAAATGAGATGCATCAGTCAATTTTAACGATAGATTTCTGTGGCTTTTTTGCATCTCACTGAATTAAGTTATCAAGGCCTGCCAGCATGTGGGAGGTGATTAGGAAAAGAATAAAACTTTCCAATCTTATAAAGGAGGAAGTCTTTTTAAAAACTGTATGTATAATGTTCATCTGAAGAGAATGAACAGTCTAGACCACAGTTTTATTCCATGATTGCCATGGGATTTCTTTCTATGTATGTCTTATGTAAAAGCACAGAATCTCTGTTGGGAAAAGCATTTACATGTGCCCTTGTGTAGCCTTTCTTCCCCTGCTCAGTTGTGTAGCACTGAGCTTTGGTCATGGACTACTTCTCTACTGAGAGATAATGTGTTGGGTGCATCGTTCCTGACTCTTTTAACATATTCCAGACCTGATGTGTATTTCTTTGTTCTGCTTAGGCACATGCATCCTATGGCAGCTGGTCAACCTTACTGCTTTACTTGCTCCCAATGGGAGGGAGTGGCCCGAGTCATGTGATGGATATCTTTCTGTTGCAGTGTAAGACCCACTCTGGCCCTGGGAGACTGATGCTTATCATTGAAGTGGAGTTAGTTCTGGCTCTTCTCTCTGTGAGTGAAGCATTGTTCCATGAAGACCTTGTGTGAATCCTTTTTTTCTTAGTGCTCTCGTTGGCTACAAACCCTGAGAGTACTGCTGATGGTAGCAGCAAATACCCAAATCTTGCTTTCCCTCATGAATTAGGTCTCCAAGTTGAAGTACCTACAGGTTTCATTTGCCCCCTAATATCCTCACCGTTTCTTACAGAACTATGCATCAAATTCCTAAAATTACTAAGCAATAGTTCAGAAACAGTGAAGGGTAATGAACAGTATAATACTACGTTGGCCTAATGAGCAGCAGAGAATTCTGTGGTTTCAGAACTCCATAAATCTTATCAAGAAAAATTCTCTGATTCTGGAATTGTTATCCCTCTGCTTTAAAACTTTGAAGTTCTGATTATTTGTATTAAAATTATATGCTGAGATGACTCAGGGCTGCCGGATCCCAAATAGACCCAGAGCACAGGCCCGAGTGAGTGAGACGACTCAGGGCTCCTGGATCCTGAATAGACCCAGAGTGCATGCCCAAGTGAGTGGGAGGACCTGGGGCCGCCAGATCCTGAAGTGATCCAGAGCGAAGACCTAGTGTGTGAATGAGACCGCCTGGGACCCACTGTATCCTGAATAGACCCAGTGTGCAGGCCCAGCATGGAACCCTTCAGCAGAACTCCCTGCAAAGAGGCTAGAGGCAAGACCCATCCAGCTGATTCAGGAGCAGAACATCTTGCTAGAGTGACACAAAGGGTTCAACTCCAATGGCTGCAGCAGAAATTAGTGGAACACAGCAGCCAGACTCCAGCCAGATCCAAACAACACCCACCTGGAGGAATCTGAACTTTGTAGATCTGAACCTGGTGCTAAGGTAATAACTCTATATAAGCTCTACACCAAAGGTCAGAAGACAGTGGTATACAAAATGACAAAGAGAAGGAACAAAATGCAGTCTCGGGCCCCGAGTCCACCCAGTACAAATGCAGAATACATTAGCATAGAGGAAACTGGAAATCACACACCTGATATCTCTGAAATAACAGTGTCGGAAGTAAAGAAACAACTGCAAAAAGGTATAGAAGAAATCAGATCAGAAATAATTTCAGAACTAAAAAATGTAGCAATAACTATAATCAAAGAAGTACTAAGTGCTTCTAAAGAATACACTGGTAAAAAAATAGAGCAGAATATAAAAATGATGGAACCCCTGAATAAGCAATTTAGCAAAGAAGTAGAGTGTATGAAACAGATTCAAAGTGATATACAGGAAATTAAAACCTCAATCACAAGCTGGCAAAACCTTTTT